>NW_013668450.1:123583-154288 GCF_000517525.1 Limulus polyphemus | reverse complement strand
TTCATGAAGGAACAGGATATTTCTAGAAAGACGTGGCGTGATACTAGTCACGTGACCTCGCTGACGCAACAATATATTAAGGATAGCGTATCTATATCCGACAGAACTAGACAGACACGAGGTTTGATAAATGCAGATGGAAGTACTCTAAAATTTCTATTTGGAACAGCAACCATTGACGATTTACAAGACTTAAATGAAAAAGAAGAGTGACAGAGACCGGTATCTAAAGAAATGATTCATTTAATAGGAGAACAGGCAACTATAATGAACTCATTAAATCAGACGATTGAATTACATGACCAAGAAATTAAAAGAGTATCTAAAGCTTTTGTAAACATTACTAACGCATTAATACACACTAGAGTAAGACAAACTGAGTAACATAAAGCAGGAATGGAAATGCTAGTATTTAACACTAAGATTCAAAACAATCTACAACAGTTATCTTTTACTGTAGGAAGTAGTAGAACAGAGTTAGCTAAGTTAATACAAGCGTTATATGTAGCTGTAGATAAAAAGCTAAGTTCTTACTTTTTACCATCAAGTAAGCTAGAAAGAGTGTTAGACGAAATTGAAAGGAGATTACCTCCACATTTACAGTTTGTAATACCTACTTATGGTGACCAAATTTATATGTACTATACATGGGCTGACGTGAAGACAGCCGCTGTTAAGGATACTTTAAGGATGTTTATAGAAATACCATTAAAAGCAACTGACAGAATGTTTATACTGTATAAGATTATATCCTTACCAATAACAATAAATCATTCATTAGCTTTAACTATAGAGAACGATAAACCATACCATGCTGTCTCGAGTGATCAACATACATATGTTGAAATGACAGAAGAAGATATGTTAAATTGCATAGACGGACCTATCAGAGTTTGTGATCCTAACTCAGGTATTTATTCAGTGCCTATTGTAACTTGTAACTATGTAATATTCACAAGAATTAAGAATAGAATAACTGATCTATGTGAGAAAGAATAATTTTTCCCAAACCATTCTATTTTTATAAAACTAGAACCCCAGGAACTTAGTTATACAACGTTAAAGATGAACTTACTTTATCAGGTGTATGCCCAAAGTCAAACGTACATCAATTTGATTACCATACTAGGGTAATTAAGTTAAACAATAATGGTTACCTAAAATTAGCTAGAAACTGTACAGCTCATGGTCAAGTTATCACCTTACTGTCTAACTTTAGAAGTGAAACTAAATACATGGGAACTCGACTAAATATAAGGATTCCACAATTACAAACACTACTAACTAAAAAGGAATTACAGTTAATTCAGAGTATACATATAGAGACAAATATTAAAGACTAACAGATATATTAGAGGATACTAAACATTTGCCTCTTAGAAAGTCAGGGTTACATCTTAAGGATTTCCAGCAGCATGTAGATCAATTATGAGCTACAGCTGGAAAGCAAAAGTAAAATAATTTCCAATTATCTAACTCAGTGATGATAACCTTATGCTTAGTAGTAATACTAGTAAGCATAACGTTGTTTATCAAAAGAGATAAATAGGCTTTATTAAAGTTAATGGCATTAGATGAGCTATGTAAAGCTAGAAAGAAGAAAAGAACAAGATCAGGCAATAATGATTTGCCTGAATATTCAGAAGCTACTGAAATAGTAGAACTGAATGAGTAGGCCCCATCTAATTAGGGTACAGCTTGATTATTTAGATGATTAAATTGATTAGATATAACCAATTGGCGAGGATAGTTGATTATTAAATGATGGTAATAGTCAAAATTATTAGGTATAGAAAAAGTTCGAAAAATGACAAAAAATTAATAGACAGTGACCAGAAGTAAGAAATAAACGAAGTGACGAAAAATCGAATGATGAAAACAGGCAGTCAGACAGTAACAGTGAGTCCAGAAATAAGCTATGTGGAAGGACAGAAACTTTTATCAACAACGGACAGATTGACAGTGTTTGTGATTTGAATGAAGTGCATGAGAAAGTGCACAGGTTATGTGGTGTGCGAGTGAACATACAAATGTGTGATTAAGCTGAGAATGGATGGAGTGGTGTGACTAAATAGTCTTTGCAAGAACAATCAGTAATAATGCTTTATGACCATAGGAAACAAGGACAAAGAGTGTCGATAGTAGAAGTATAAGGTTTCTGGGTGAACGGGAACTACTGGATTAAAGAACTAGCTATCAAGGATTGCCGTTTGGGTTGGACCAATGTGTTTTGTTTTCGACCGCCATTCCTGGAAGATCACCTGAGTACAGAAGATTGCCGACACATTGATTGGTGTATGATGTACTTACATGATATTCAATGGAGGAACAGGTTCACTCATTTATGGATCTTCTTCATATTAAGCAAAAACTCTATGAAGAATACATGTAAAAATTTACACCAAAGGAAGGGAGAAGGCTTGGACACTACAACAGCAACTAAGAATCCAGTGTATCGACCTCAAGGAATACGGTTGTCCAGCATATCAACATTTAGACTATCCTGAAAGGCTGTTTTGTGATTACCATCGGTATCCACATGAGCATCGCGTATACTGGAAGGCATGCACACTGTACGAGTGGATTATCAACTGTGATTGGAACACCTTCCAGAACTTCTATAGAGATTTTTAAGTGACACTTATAGTTGTTTAGATCATAATTGTTATTCAAGACTGATTAATTTATGTATTCCTCTTGAGAATTATTGGAATGTTATTTCTCTAAATGCATTACCACTTTGTATTATGATAATCTTATATGTATTATGTAACCACATATAACCATATAGATGTGTTTAACAGAGGTAGCATTTGAATGTATCTATCTATGATGTAAGTGTTCACTGATTGAGAGAGAGAGAGAGGTGAAGACAGTGGTTAGATGGTAAATTTTGTTATGAATAACAAAAAAAAACATTTAAAGGAGGAGGAATGAAGCAATTAGGTTATTTTCGAGGGAATTTACAATTGCTTTGACGTTTTTAAGAGTTTTTATTAACTTAGAAAGTTTAAGAATAAAGTTAAATTGGTAGTTGTGTTTTTTAAAACTACTAAGAAACGTGGATGAACTAGAAAAACAAGGTTAAGCTGTGTAAGAAGTGTTGCCTAGAAACGAGATGAGTGTACTAGAACTTGTGACAGATTGACAAATGGTTGACCTCAACCCTTTAGAACTAGGAAAGCTACAGAGTTTGGGTTATCGAGCGATATCGGTGCTTGGAGGCAACATCACTTACAGCACATGGGTGTAGCAGTACAAGTAAATAGGTGACCAGCTAACACAACCTAAATGTAACCAATTACTTGAGAGTTATGGTTATAGTTTTGGAACAGCCTGGGGATTCCCCTAAAGCATTCAATAGGATAACAGGACTACTTGTGTGTGATGCTGTGTCCTATTTAGATGATCGAAATAATATACAGAAAATTTGCTTTATAGACCCATGGCAGGTGCTGAAAAATCAGTTCCTCCAGGAATCAGAAAGTTCCTCTGGGAGTTAGAAAAGTCACTCTGAAGTGCGGTTCTCCAATACAACCCCAGTGTAAGTAAACTTTACTATTCTCTCTTAGTCAGTGAATACCAATGTTTTATAAAATGTTATGTTGAAATATATCTATGTATATTAATGAAAGTGTACGTTGAAGATATTATAAGTATTTTAATCAAGTTAAAAACCATTTTATGTTTGTTTGTCAAAAACGAAGTTTTGTTTTATTAACTGTAAGTTAAAGGAATTAATGATTAATAAAAGTTATTGTAAGTGTTCACCTGAGACTCCAATTCTTTAGTCTAACTGTAAACTACCTCTAGTTAGCAACTTGTGGCTCCACTCGTCACGACAAATCCTCCAATAAATAAATTTGGTGTAATGAATAGTTTTAATTGAAACTACAACAATTAAGCCCACCAGGGCACTACTCATCACAATCTACAGACAAACTGCTGGGCCACTGGGGGCAGTACAGACCGAAAAATATTGTTATGTCTCTGTTCGTTAGTTAATTTTCCGTAAATTCGTTCCGACGAAACTTTAGTGACATAAGTCCTTTCTTAAATAAAACTGGTTTATTCTTTCTGATTACAACTTTACGATACACTTAATTTCAACAGTCGCTCTATAACAACGCTATAACTCACGTCTCACGTGGCCAACAATATTTTATCCGCATACATTCAATTACTTATTTCCCTCTCCGTCGCTTTGTGGCCAGTCTTATATATATACCAGACTACCCCCAATCTAGTAATCTCCCGACAATTCACAAAGGAACAGGATATTTCTAGAAAGAGGTGGCGTGATACTAGTCACGTGACCTCGCTGACGCAACAATTGGCAAAATAATGGTTTAATACACGTAATTAAATGTAGACATTTATGACGTAATCACATGTCAAAGTAGAGTAACACTGTCACAACATATTTATTAAAATCCTATGGACAGTCATTAAAATAATGATTTTGACAATAATTAAATATATACATTGATCATAGGTGGAAGTGTAGTGTCCACCCTTGTATAACTGTGTAAGATGAAACTATAAAGTATCATGTGTAAAATGAAATATTTTGTCATGTCAAATTAGTGAAAGTGTAAATTTAATTATTACATAATATTTAATAAATGTTTTATTGATATGGTACTCGCATGTTGAGACACATTGAAAAACAAATTGCATTAGTAATACCATGTACATGTAGAACACCATCCAGCTTTGTAAAACGTGTACATGAATTATTTTGTCAAGTTATATTGATTGCATAATATTTAATAAACCTTATTTTATTCTGGACTGCTCATATATATGGTCAGGAAATATATAGAACTAATGAATTAATGTTAAGAGTCCTTCTAAGGATGATTTAAGTATAAATGGTCAGGCCTGTCATAGTGGCCTAGCAAGGCTTTCATAACATTTGTGGAACTATGACGTCATCGTCTTTGGTGACATCTTCCCCCTTCCTGAGGCAGCCAATCAATGTGAGGCAACATCCTTTGGATGCTGATTGCTAGGACAATTACTGACTAGCATCCAGGAATATTGATGTTGGCAGCACGAGTTTGTGTACTTTGATTATTCAATGCTGAAGTCTCTCTCTAGCGACAGTTGTCCTTCATTACTCATTCAGGCTGTTTTGTCGAGTCAGTAACTTGGTGATTAATCATCTTAATAGGTGGATATTTTTCTCATTCTTTCTTTTTCTGACCTGCAACATTCTAAAGTGAGCATACAATGTATGCCTTTTGATGAAGCTGTGATTAGGAAATGACATTTCAGTTCCACTCCATAATTTGTAGTTTTTCGAAAATTAGCCCAGGGTACCACTGTCTAACCTGGAAAAAAATATTTAAAACCTGTTTTGTTAATACTTTATCCCTCTGTTTTCTTTGGAAAGAGTCTCTTCAGTCTCCTCCATTACTCTTGATCATTGTTGCATTTTGGGTTTCAGAAATTCCGTTTACATTCTGTCTATGACACTCCTTTGACCACATCAGCCAAGTCCACCAATTTTATTTGGATACTGATGACGTCTTCCAGTTGTGGTCGCTGGATGAATTATAATCGAGTTATTGTTTATTACTTCAAATCCGGTGCACTCAGAGCCATCTAGCATTTTTCCTAGTTAAACTCTCCTTCCACTTGATCTGGTGATCTCTTCTCCTTCTAGTACAGTCTTCTGCATATTCATGTTCTATTGTTGCCTGTCTAATATAACAATATTGCCCTGATGTATTTCTAAAATAAAAGTCTTAAGTAAGCTAAATTTTGACATCTATTCATCCACCCAGTTCCTTTTCCCATGTAAGAGACATTTCTTCTGTGAAAAGAGTAAATATTACAGGTTGTTAGTAGTTAGTAACTTTTTATGTAATAGCTGTTTCTGTTTTGTCGCCACAAAAACAATCAAGTTAAATCTGCCAGAAGTTGATATGTTTGTTAATTTTCAAAACAACAAAGAGATATTAAATTTTTACAATCACACAATATTTATTTACAACAAATAAAAAACTTTATCAACACATGCTATTTATAAGCACATGACTCTTATGTCTATAACAGCAAGTGTCCCGATTAGGAATCCAAGGGTTTATAGATTGCATATATTTCTGCAGAAATGCTAACCTCACTTTGAGGACGTGGGTGTGCTATAAGACTAAAAGGCAAATCCCACTATTTGGATAAACAAAAGTAGCCCCAACGTTGGCAATGAGTATTGTTGACTAGCTACCTTCCCTCTAGTGTAGTCTAGTCTATACATTCAAAATAAAGGGTGGCTATTCAGAGAAATCCCAAGGGGAACTTTGCATGAAAGGTAAAAGAAATACAAACAAGTACGAGATAAATAGAGGATTAATCATCTTTTAAAAATAGCTCTTTATAATTGCAAATTTTACAAGTTAAATTTGTGAAAGCAAAGCACTTACGAAATAAACCAATTTCCTGTTATAAATGCACAACCTGAGGTACCCGTCTTTTGTCCAGGTTACTGAAGCAACGGGAAATTTTTGAGGAAATTTCATCCATTGCTTCTATGAATTTGAATAATATAAAAGTAATTAAGTAAGATATAATTAAAATGGAGACTTTAACAGTAAAAGAGAGTAAACAAGTCGAAGGACATATAAAAAAAACGAAAAGGACAAGGAGACGCCTGCGTATTATAAAAAATAAGCCTTGAGAGATAAGTAATCAAGAACGAGGTTAGAACTTCAGTAAGTAATAGCACAGCACATGCATAAGCTATAGAAACAAGCATAGGAGTTTAGTGACCGAAGGTCACAGTAGAGGCAGTTAACAACCTCTTTAGTCATCACTGTTCTAAACATGTTTTGCACACGAACGCCAACGTACAAGGCCAAGAAAGAGGATGTTGGCCTCGATTCTTTAGCACTGTAGAAGCTATAGAAAAGTTTATATTTTATGAATCATCTCGGTGCTTTGATGCAGTATCAGTTACAGTACATGGGTGTAGCAGTACAAGCAAGTAGGCAGCCGGCTAACAGCAGTTGCCCATGACCAATAGCCTGAGGGTTTTTGGGTGTGATACCAGATCAGCCCAGAACTTGCCTGCAAGCATCCAATAGGAGCACCGCACTACTTGTGGGTGATGCTGTGTCCTATTTGGATACTCGCCAGGATACAGAGAAATTCTGCTATATAAACCCATGTCAGGAGCTGGAAAGTCAGTTCCTCAGCGAGTTCTGAAGCTCTCCAGCTAGTTCAACCAGCCCTAACCATGCAACTCAACAATATTGACTCAGCTATGAAGGTTCCAACTCTGCAGTAAGTATCTCTCTCTCTAGATCAGCTTTTGTATAGTATATAATTTTATGGGAGAAGTGTTAGTAATGTTTAAATGTTAAAGAGTTAAATATAAACTATGTTGTCAAGTGTATTAAAGATTAATAAAAGTTATTTGTGAATAGTATTGCTGGTCTGAGACTCATATTCTTTAATCTAACTGTAAACTCCTGGAGTTAGCGACTTGTGGCTCCACTCGTCACGACAAATCCTCCAACAAATAAATTTGGTGTACAGGTTGGTTTTAATTGAAACTCCAACAATTAAGCTCACCTGAGCGCTAACCTGTTACATTATGAACTTAAAAAAATGTGGGAGTTGATGTTAAGTAATGCAAAATTCTATCTTGCACACAATTTATTTATAACCTATTATTACAGTGTTCATTATTACCTCGCCAAATGTTTTGTATAAGCTTTAAGAAGTCACTATGTATATACTTAAAATCTAGTTTACACTGTGCGATGTTCAGGGTCAATGTAGTGGCAGTAGCGGAGCTTTCTGTTACCCATTTCTTAATGTCCTTCTACACTGTTTCACGTTATAAATTAATTGAAGATTATTGGCCGCAGAAGTCGTAAGGTTACGGGTCAAATAAACGGCTCCTCATATCAGCATTATGGTGGCTGTTGTAGTATTAACTTCATCTAAGTTCATGTATTATTGCAATAGTGATGGCAATTTGTATTCATTGCATTCTTCCATAGAGAGTGCTAAAGCACTCTCCGAGATATACAAGACGTTTGTGTGCCCTCCCCACACTGTGTGTGTATATTGCATTATAGGCAACTTAATGCGCGCGCGTATGTATTTTCTTTATAGAAAGCCACATTGAGCTATCTGCTGTGTCCACCGAACCCCTAATTTTAATGTTCTTAATCTGAAGACTTATAGCTGTCCCACTGGTGGACGGAAATTTAAATAAAGTTTTTTCTTGTTTGGTGTAAAAATGTGGCACAATTTATGAATGTAGTAAACGTTAACTTACATCAGAGATAATAAATGCTCAATAGCAGTAATAATAGGGGTGGAGGGGGTTGTGAGCCCCATTAATATGCCTCTTGTTCCAGAATATCATACCACAATATTTGGTTGAGATTGGCACAGGAGTAGTTAGATAAGAGACAAATAGACAAACACACATATTTCTATGCTTTTATACATAGATATAGATAGGAACCAATTTGAACGAACTGTTACGATAGCGGAAGTCACGTGATGCTAGTAACATATCATGAGCTTCTAGAAAATTCACGTCCCTTCTTGAAGCTTCGAGTGCTTACTAGATGTACGGTATTCTTGTATACAAGACCACCAAGAACTGACGGCAACAATGTAGTTGAATTGCAGACAGAGATAGAGACGGACAGTTGGGTCGAGTGCGCGAGTCGTTCGTTGTGAATTATAGCGTTTGTTTAACTTATAGCGTGACCGTGGAAATTAAGTGTATTGCAAAGTTGTATTGAGAAAGAATAGACTAATTTTATTTAAGAAAGGACTTGTTTCGCTAAAGTTTCATCGGAAAGAAATTATACGGGAAATTAACTAACGACCAGAGACGTAACAATATTTACAAAAAAAAATTTGTTTTGGGTTATTAAATGAATAACTTGAAGTTTTCTTATAGTCAAATTTGCATATTTGCATACGCCATGTATTCATAGATCTGCAGCTGACCTAGGCCTGCTTCAAGGAAACAAGTCAAGATTTATTCTAGTGTTGGACTTATCTAGGGTTATTGATGAGGAATGTAATTTTCTCAAATCATTCTTAGTAAGTGACTAGTGAATAATTCAGGAATGGAGTAGCTTCACGAATTTTTTCTGTGAGTGACAATAAAAGCAAAATAAAAAACTGACTTTGCAAACAGTATGTTTGTTGTCAAGTGCAAAGCTACCCAAGGGCTATCTGTGCTCTGCTCACCATAAGTATTTGAAACCCAATTTTTAGCGATATAAACTGTCACACTTACCGCTGAGCCAACAGATGGCACAAATGGTTTGTAAATAGGATTTTACAGAAAGCAAAATTGGTTTCTTTGTTGTTTTAGGGAAAAGCCATATTGGGTTATCTGCTGTATCCTCCGTAGGGAATCGAACCCCGGATTTTAACGTGGTAATTCCATAGACATAACGCTGTTTCACCAGGGGACTACAAAATTGGTGACTTTAATTCGAATAACAATAGTCCAAAATACAAACAAAATAGTAAAAACGTATAAGAGAAGGTTTCCCACATCTTTACGCATCATTCATAGCCTTTCTACGAAATACTAAAATTCAAACAAAATGAGAACATACGAAGTTTTTCTTTGAAGGTGGGTCAAAATCCCCTGAATCTACTTAAATAGTCAACTAAAACATCTTCGGAACTAAAAGTTTGTGGATATTTACAGAGTTCAAAGAGTATAGCTATTGCAAAAGTCTGTCTATCTTGACAGATTTATCAGAAACAGCATGAATATTGACAGATACAAGAAAATCTTGATTCATCATAACACCACAAGTATTTGAAGAAAATATCTAGTGCCAAAATAAAACTTGACGTATCCCAACAACCCCTAGTGTCTGATGCTTCATGCTATCATTTCTACCAAGAATACTTACTGCTTGAGATGGGTTTGGAAACTTGTAAATTAAATCATCAAATGTGATATCACATCCAGTGTGAAGAATTATCAAAATTAAAATTTTTACTTAAATAAGTAAAGCAGAAATAGATTTATTTTGTAATTTTCAACCTGAATGGCACTTTATACAACGTGGGCCAAAACGGCCAGGTGAAAGACCCCTAGAATTCAGGTGTAGCCATTCCTAATTTGGAACAACTGATCAGATGGAAAGCAGCAGCTCATGATATAAGAACCTTGTCAGGATCTTTGAACTGAATAACAGGACCTACTACAATTCTTAAAATGAATCCACAGAAGTAAATGCCCAGCAAATTCAACAATATCATATTTTGACTGCCAAACTAGTTGATTCACAACCTTGCACAATAATCAATAGGCCATTACTGGTCTTGATTCATTTTGAACAATTTTAATAGTGCCCACACACACATATATGTTAAATTAATTAAGACTGACAACAAAGATGTAAAGAATTTCAATACCATTTTATTTTTATGTATTGCAACTTTTTCTTTCAAATACAATGACAAGTTCACAGTGTGGTGTATGAGGGAAAAGATCAACAGGAATAGCAACCACAGGTACAAAACAGTCACCTCTGTAGTTGTTGGAGGCTGGTCTACATAGGCTGTAATAAACAAAAGCACTTTATCAATTAAAAATTGTGAAATAATAATCAGAAAAGAAAAAGCTTTATGAATATTCAATAACTTTTTGCAAACATTTTTCAAAAGAACACTGCAAATGGTGAGTTTAATAATAATCTGGTGTCAAACACACTACAAGTAAAAGAGATAGGTTTATACTTTCAAAACTAAAAACTGCTCCTTTACACAAGGTATCAAAATGTATCTTTTACAGTTATTTACATTATATCAATGACAGATTAAAAGAATGAACACAGGAAGAAGTCAAAAATTACATGGGTACATCTCAGTTCATATACTTTTCAATATTGTTTTCAGTTCCCAATTATTTCCCCCTCCATAAAAATAAGGAAATATATATATATATATATATGAATAAAAACCCCATTACCCAAGCACTTTCGAAAGGTGGACCTTTTTTCTTCAGGGGCATTCCCATTTGCCCCTGAAGAAGAAAGATTCACCTTTTGAAAGCACTCAGATTATACAGTTTTTATTCATTTCTATCAAGAGTTCTTGAACCTACATGTTTTTCAAACATCATGTATATATTCATCTCAACCATTTCTGTCACTTTTTATGGTTTAATTTTATAATGTGCTTCTCCTTCTTTAGCTTTTCAATTCATATTCTTATATTTTTATGAACATTACATGTATAGCATTGGACAAAAAGTTTTATATGCCCATCTTCCATGTTTTATTCAGCAATTCTTTGAATAAATTAACATTTAGCACAACTGTTGTTGTAGATAATTGGATATTTTCAAATTTAAACACCAACTCTTTAATTAAGAAAAAATATGTCATGTGTTTATGTGTGCAAAACTTTCTTTGCATATGTAATTTTCAACCATTAAGATTTCCTTCTTCAGATGAATATATGTCAAATAAGTCTTCTCTATTAATTTCAATATCTTAAGTCCAGAAATCATAGAATTTATCATGAATATACATCTTTTTTAGACAATTTTTGAAAAATTGATCTCACAACAGAAATATGAATGTATATAGTTAAAGAAAATCTTTTAAGTCATGATAAGGACATCATTAAAGCAATTTTTAAACATTTTTTAAATATATGGGTAAAACAAAAAACAGTAAAAGATATTTAATTAAGAAAGTGACTTTTCTCTCTTATTTTGTAAAATTACTTTGCAGTTAGAATGATAGTATTCTCCTATTAATATGATGGTTTGAATTCAATAGACTCATTTTGCAATAGTGTTTTGTTAGATTAGATTTGATGGTGATAACATTAGTGCTTTATATGGCTTATTTACTATAGGTAGTTCATAATTTCAAGTAAGAGGCCTGTGTTAGACAAATCAAAAGCTTTTCTTAGTTATTTCAGAGGCAGTTAATTCATCAACATGTAAGATACATAAGTTGGAATCAAGAAAGATGGATAATCTTTGTTTTTTATGATATAGAACCTCAGATATTCTTATAAAGAGGGATGTTGATAGAAGAAGTAGTTTTGAAAGTTAATTTTAAGTTTCAACATTTGTTGTTATAATCTGTAAAATTAAAATTAATTGTGTTTCAAGAAATTGTGAATTAATAACAGGAAAGTGTTCCTGGTAATTTCAAACCTAATTTTTCAAATTAATTATATATAAACAATATTCCTTTATTATCAAACATCAACTGAAGGGTACATATTGTCTGTTGCAGTATTATAGAGAAAATGAAAAAACAAAGGAGAAAAATTCACTTACTCAACAAAATTTGTCAAGGCAGTCTCAGGACTGCATGAAACATACACTAAATGATGTATCTGTGTGGTTGCTCTGATAGTCTTGATAACTTTTATTTCTGTTTTATAAAAAACAAACAAAAAATTGTATTATTTACAATTTAAACTATTTATTCTGCTTCTAAATAATGAATTTGGTTTAATCAAAAAACATAAAGATAACACTTGTTGGATATGCATAATTTAATCTACACTCATTATTGTAGCATGTTATTCTAGAGTTTAGTTTATCATTATTGTAACATTGTATTCTAGTATTTAGTCTATCATTGTTGAAAGATGTTATTCTAGTATTAAGTTATCATCATTCTCACATGTTATTCTAGTATTTAGTTTATCATTATTGTAACATGTTATTCTAGTATTTAGTCTATCATTGTTGAAAGATGTTATTCTAGTATTAAGTTATCATCATTCTCACATGTTATTCTAGTATTAAGTTATCATCATTCTCACATGTTATTCTAGTATTTAGTTTATCATCATTCTCACATGTTATTCTAGTATTTAGTCTATCATTATTGCAACATATTCTATTATTTAGTCTACAGTCATTATTATAAAATGTTATTCTAGAATTTAGTTTACAATGATTATCTTAACATTATTCTAGTATTTAGCTTATCATTATTGTTATTATGTTATTCTAGTGTTCTTATTTAATTAAATCTGGCAAAGTCAATGTGGTATAGTTATTACTGTACAGTGTCAAGCTTACCATCAAGTCAGTGTGGTATAGTTATTACTGTACAATATGAAGCTGAATATCAAGATAACGGAGTATTGTTACTGCTGTATATTATGAATCTGAGCTTCAAGTCAATGGAGTAAAATTACTACCAAACAGTACAAATCTGAGCTTTAAATCAATAGAGTAGTAAATACTGTACAGTATGAATCTGCACTTCAAGTCAATGGAGCTTTACAACTTAGCTTCTCTGTTACTGTGAAGTAAATTATGTAATTTTTAAAAATTTAATATTTAAAAATGGTCCAAAACACGTGAAAGGTACAAAAGATTTGCACCATAATTTAGATTTTTGGCTAAAGAGCAATTGCTAATTTGTCCTATGACCACTATGGCAGCAATTTTACAAATGGACAATAATGACTGCTTTGAGCTTCTGTGTATGATATATTGTAATATCTTTGGTGAATGTTATAGTTTCATTTTTTAATATTCATGTTTTAGTAAGCGATCACTCAATGCTTGCCACTTAGGGTGTAATACATCTCCTGTATGTGGATTTCAACATGCAAATATCAAGCTGCTAACTTTGCAAATAATGACAAAATATATTTGATATTAACAATACTATCTACTAGCTACATTTTATTTTTGTCTATTTTTGTAACATCCAAGCCTTTTTTGAATGAACGAAGATAGCCAAAATAAATCAGACACTCAACCATGAAAATTGTAGTACCTCAGATATACAGTGTGTGACACACTGGGATAATCTGTCCTATATAAGAAGGATACATCTGAGGTGCCTTAATATTCGGCCAGCTGCTTGACTTGAGTAGCATCGGTTTCTTGCCAAGCACAATAGATATATCGTGATTAAACAATTGTGAGGGCATCAAATCAACTTTCAGAAATCACACTGCCAAGTGGCACAACTCTGGTATATTGATATTGAACAAAGCAAATCTTTAGCAAGCATAGAAAAGGAAAATACCACGTGAATAAAATACTGATGTCTGCAAGATGTACTCCTGATAAAGCTTGGAACACACTGCCCTTTGGACTTAAACACGTTTCTTCTGTGACAGACATGCACCCGGGAAGACTCTGCACATGCCCTCAACATTTGAGCTTAATACCCCTGTACAGGCAAGGTTCTGCTAGCTACACTGAGTACAGGAGACCTGATAGCCTAAAAGTCTATATACAATGTTCAGTGCTTCCTCTCTCTCACTACTGAGTACCAATACTTTAAACCAACAGTCAAGTTATCAGCACACATCACAAAGGTGTACTATCTGCTAAGCCCAGAGAAGTCATTGGTCTTGCCATATGCATACATGGGGAGGCAAACACATGCATCCTGCTATATGTCAAGATGACGTGAATCAAGGATTAATAAGGTGTTCATATGCACAACTAACACTGATGTAGTAATTTTACCAGTAATCTCAGTCCAGCACATCAACATCACTAACTGTGAGTTGTCTTTGCCATAGCATAGTGTGGATCTTCAGCTTATGAGATGAATAGAGAACTGTTTCCTGACAAGTGTCAAGCCCTGACCATGTTCCACTCTTTCACTGGATGTAACATGGAGTCATCTTTTCAAGACTGGGTAAAAAAAGACAGCAAAGGATATTTGGAAGTATTTTGATTAAGCCACACCAGCATTATATACTTTGGCTTCTAGATGACTGGCTGGGGATATCAAAACATTTTGTTGTATTTTTGTATGATAGAACCAGTAGTCGGGAACATGTCAGCAATACTAAGAAGTATCTCTTCTCTCAGGTGTCCTTCCTTCAAAACAAGCTACATTACTTCATCACACCAAGAAAGTTGCCTAACAAGTTGCTCACTGATGGGCACAGATTGTGCTTTCTGTGCTTGAGCTTTCATCTCCTAGGGAATGGGGATAAAATAAGAGTGACAAAGGTGGCTTTAATATAAGGTGGACAACTCTTTCAGAAGTTATGTATGTCACCAACTATTTTGCTGTAGTTGAAAAACGATTGTAAAAAACCAGGTAAATGCATCAAGTGTACTGCTCTTTGCAAGTGCAGTGGAATATGTGGTTCTGAACAGATTTAAAACTAGTGGAGAGCTTATTTGTAATTAAGCATAAGGCTACACAATGGGCTATCTGTGTTCTGCCCACCATGGGTATCGAAACCTGTTTTCTGGCATTGAAAGTATGCAGACATACAGCTGTACCACTGGGGGATATTAGTGGAGAGAGAAATGGGTACTTTTCAACTTTGTTATTACCAATGAATCTTAATAGCTAGGTTTCATTAGTCAGTTTTTAGATTTTTATTTTTTTTTACACTTATTGGCATGTCAAAATGAATAAAAGTTGATATAACACTAAGGTTTGAAGCTTGCAACTCAAACACTTGATGCACATAATTTTGCTACTAGCCAACAGTGACCATTTTTTGTATGGCCACCATATCAACTATAGAAAAAATCTGTGATGGACCTATAACCAAAAATCTTTATTAAGGCATGTCCTATGTATGTTCCAAATTTTATGTTTTTATAACTAAAGGCACAATTCTTACACATATCTTGTAGAAAATAAAATTCATATTAAATATTAAAAGCTATATTTGTTCTAAGCCTATGTCATGATACTAAAGTACAAAAAAATATTTTTTAAATATTCATATTTTATATTTCTCTAAATATATAATGAATCTGACAATATAAAACAAAAAATATATTTACTGTAACAAAATATCCAAGTCCATATGATTCATAAAATGCACCAAAACTTGATATTTGATTTTTCTCTTACCTCAAGGGTAATAATACTTGTTTAAGTACATGTATATGGTGGAATAGACTATTGCATGTTTGAATAAAGGAACAAAAATATTCATAATGAAAATGGTTATTGAACTGATCAAAACCAAAGATCAATTAAATGTTGTTAATGGTGCTATCTAACTGATGAAACAATGCATTCTGATAAATATAAGTTGTACAGATGAACATTATATTCAATTAGTTATGCTCTTTATTAGATATATATATTTTTAGTCCTGTAAGTGGCTTTGATTATATGTTAAATACTATGGTTATTAAAATTCAAAATGTGTGAGAGATTAGCCCAATATCATGCATTCACAGAACAAAAAATATTGTAAAAGCTATATGTAAGATCACAAGGTCAAAAGGAAGAGCACAAAACTGGAAGACACGATACAAATAAACAAAACGAAGAAAACTCCTGGAGGATGGGGTGACCAGAATGTGTAAAAAGATATCCAAAATAATGACCTTGGTCATCTTCAGCCCAGGTGAAAAGAACCACTGGAGAGAAAAGTAACCCTCCTTGCAGAACTAAGGGATGACAAGAAACCAGTTAAGAGGCCATTTCTTGGTCTTTTTGGGGACAACAAAGAGATGAGAAAAATAACCAAATGTAGGGCTAAGTATTCTCTTGATTGTATTCATGGCCAAGAGATCTGAGACTGCATCCTTGAGATGCTGAAGATAAAGAGAATCAGTGGGAGGAAGAAAAAACAGTAGGAGGGAAGAGAAGTGGGGAGATAGGCCATGGATGAGAACCTGAAAACCCAGCTGTTGGACAAAAATGGATACCAAAGGCTGGTAATGAGAGATGGTTTCTACAGGACCAGACCCAACATGGTAGTCAATAATGAGATGAGCAAAAACTCTGACATTCGGAAGTGGGAGGACAGAAAGAAAAAGAAGTCTGGAAGGTAGGAATGGGAAGGGGAGACATGGATTCAGCAGGTCTGGGAACAGGAATAGAATAGTGAAGTTGAGAAAAATGAAAAATCAATGTAGACAATGAGGACTGATGCTGGGATGCCTTGACAAGTTCCCCAGTGAGTCAGGAACACCCCCAAAGACCTCTGACAAAAGAAATGGAGTACAATGAAGATCATGGAGCTAAGCATAAGGAAGATATACATTAGCTAGTAGAGCATCCCATCTTAACAGCAGAGAAATCAACTAAGAAGAGACATAACTGAAGATGAAGTGTAGGTGAATGTGGTGAAAAGAACAGAATGAACCTCTCCAAACAAGCTATCTGGAGTGTGATGAGTGCCTCAGACATACAAGGTTAAGCAACAAAATTCAATGCAGGAGGGTGGTAAGAAAAAGACAAAAGGTAAGCATTTCAGGCACTAGAAATTGAAATAGAAGATAAGGGTCTGCCCCCAAGCAGATAAAAAAGATTCCAAAGACTGAGAATCGAGGAACAGAAATAAGGAATGGCTGTAAGCCAGGATAAAAGAATCAAGTAGGTGAGGAAGACGAGTCTTGTTAGTACAGATGACCAGTTGTTCCGAGAAGTGAGTCTCTATGGACCATAATGTCAGGTAAAGGAGTGAAGAAACAGTATTTTTTATTATAAGTGGGAGAAGTTGAAAGAAAGGAATGCACCTGTGAAATCGTGTCAAGGAATTGATTAGAAGTGTGGGGATTTTCATTCACAGATAAAGCTGTGCCTGGCGCGGAATATAGCCGGCCAAAATCGTCATGTTCAACTGGGTAGAAGGAATGTCAGCTGAATAGATGGAAATAGGAGGCCCTGTGTGCAAGATGAAACACACAACACTTTGAACAATTTCTATCATGTCCTCCACAGAAAGTCTCCAGTAGCCATAGTAGACAGATTCTGTATTAGTAATGTTGTCACTATCATCGGACAAAATGGAACTTACGGTCGCTTAAGAATTCATAATAATGGGAAAATCACCAAATACATATTGCTTTTTCTTTTTCTAACAGAAGTTTGGGAAAAAACACTGGTTATGTGAATCATGAAAACTAAACCAGGTAAACAGTTAGAAATTATCATAAATCTCAAGTAGTTGATTAACATTGTTGAAACACACCCATTTTAGACAACGCCAAGGAAAAAAATGAAGTTAATTTGAGTGCAAGTGCTTATATAGAGCTACTGCACAAGGAAGTTGTGTCACCCTCATATTAGTGGAGACCTATTGTTGCATGATGGTGACATCATGCACTAGTGTAGTTCACATTAAACATGCGTTTTTTAGATGAGAAGTATTTCAAAGCTAGTTGCATGCACATCTCATATGTAGATGCACAAAGGAATCAAGCTATTCTGTGTGAAGTGAGGTATTGTCTTGGAACAAGAATTTTGAGGGTCACAAAATAAAAAACTAACCAGCAAGCCTATGCAATGCCTTAACCCTTTCATTACTGCTTCGGAAAATTAAACTGACCACATGACCCTAAAGTGATTATCAGTTTCTATATAATAACTTTTAAAATGTTTGTGTATCTTCACAAAATTTTTGAAATTTTAATAAACACAACAAGTCTTTCGTACATAAAAAAATTTCAATTTTAAATTAAGTATTTTTACTAAAGATTTGTCAGTGAATATATAGAGTGAGAGTGTTGACTGCTCTGAATACAAAGTGATTTTCATGTTAAGATTTAAAATATTTTTCTTCATCTGAAAATTTTCAAGCTTTATTTCCATAATCTCCAAAACCTCATAAATAAATATCACGTTTCTTCCTGAAAATTTTTATATTTTATCTGTTATTTTTTCTACCTTAACTCTAAAAAGGGTTGGTCAATTTCACTGACCTCGTAACCACTATAAAACTTTAAAGGATGAAAAAATGAAATAAAGTGTGTAGTACTGTTCCATCCTCTTTAGTATTGACCATGAAGTTCCAAATATCTTCCTTTGACAGTTTCTACTTCTAATCTTTTCCTATCTATTTTCTATGTTTATTTTACTGCTAGTTTCTAATTCGTTAACCACTATAGACATTGTATGGTAGGCATTACAAAATGAGCAATAAGACAAGAAGGCATGCCATATGACACACAAAAAGCATATTTGACATTTGTTTTAATAATGTCTTTTGAATTAAGAAATTAAAACATATATAATATTAAAATTTGAATTATAAACTACATTGTGACTATTTTTATTGGCTCTCTAAACATCATGACATGTTCTTTGACCTGTCCGTAGAAAGAGGGTTAACTAGTAAATCTGAAACTCCATCTTGAAAGAATTATGCCAATGTAGCTTACAAATACAATCTCAAGAGGTTATAGTTATAGAGTTAATTTCATACTATTTTACGGTTCATGAGTAAGCCTTACTATACATAATCTTCTTTAACATTTCAGAGTGGAACACCTGTAGTGTATTATATGCTGATAACATGTCTTTTTGTTGAAAATGGTATAAACACTATTAAGATATTTTCTATATGAAAGTTAGTGAGAAAAAAAATCCATAAGATATACTTAGAAACAGAATGACAAATTTTTTTGAAGTTGAAACATTTGATTTACATGTTACGTTGTTTGTTTGGAATTTTGTGCAAAGGTACACGATGGCTATCTGCACTAGCCAACCCAAATTTAGCAGTGAAAGACTAGAGGAAAGGCAGCTAGTCATCACCACCCACCACCAACTCTTGGACAACTCTTTTACCAATGAATTATAATGCCCCACGGCTGAAAGAGCAAGCATGTTTGGTGGGGTGGGTATTCGAATCAGCAACCCTCAGATTGCGAGTTGAGCACTCTAACCACTTGGCGATGCTAAAATGTTATGTTAAAAAAAGTATCAATCACAATTATAATGACTACAAAGGTTTCCATCCAACTGAGAACAAACAATTGAAAATGTCTGCTAGTATTATTTACTATTGAACAAAACATTTCAAAATGTTCACAGTGAATATAGATGCAACATATTCCTCAAATTCCTTAGAAGAAAATGAAACATTAATCTCATGTGTAACAAAGGAAGAAAAAACTCGATATGTCTAAAGCCATTTGGCAAGCAACTACAACATCATTTTGTTTGAATAAATGATTTGTGAAATAAACTGTGTTCATTATTATTATCATTATGGAACATTTCTGTCTGATAATCTATAAGTATATACATGTATACTGTTCTATCAATCCTACAAAATCCGATTTAAAACAATAACAGGATAATAAATACACTGATGTAATTCTAATGTTTGTGAAAAGAAGTGACAATGTTTACATTAATTAGTTTGTACTTCACCAGATCATTTGTAAATGTTAAGTAAGTCTCATGCTTAGAGGATAAGTGGTTTGATGTGCACGCTCATGCATTTTAAAACCACAAGGTTATAACCAAATGGTATCACATACAGACAACAGAAAACAAAATAGGTTAAAACTACACTGTGGGAGAGATAATGTGTAGTTAAAAAGGGATACACTGAAGTAGACCTTGCATTCACATGGTTATGATATTTGTTTACCTAGATACAGCTGAAAAATACAAACAAATATTTCTTATGTATATATTTTCTTTAATGCCTGGTTGTAAAGAAAAAAAACTTAGAACATAA
Source organism: Limulus polyphemus (assembly GCF_000517525.1). Taxonomy (NCBI): domain Eukaryota; kingdom Metazoa; phylum Arthropoda; class Merostomata; order Xiphosura; family Limulidae; genus Limulus; species Limulus polyphemus. Next base: position 133,879 of record NW_013668450.1, on the reverse strand, counting down.
GACGTACGCAGCCCTGCTCTTGGAGGATCCACTATAGCCACAATGTTAGATGATTCTGCTTTCTCGATTACTTCATGAATCATATCTTCAGCTTTTCCACAAATAAAATCCACATTATGGATATCTGCAATTCATGCATAAAAGCTATGTTAAAAGTAAGTAAGCTGAAAGGCAATGAAATACATAAATAACCTTGTGGGTTTTTGTAATTTGTGAACTAGAAGTACCAGAAATCGTACAAAACATAGCACTTGTTTGTTAGATTCAATTTCAATTTGTATATCATTTAATATAAAAACATTAAAAAAAATCATCTACTCCAATAGATAATAAATAAACCCAAAACAGTTAATATGTACACTCGTCAAACCTATTCATTATCAGTAGATGCATTATGTATAATTAAATTACACAACTTGTGGTTAATTTAATAAAAGTTTATAAAATATTTATAACATCCTTACTGTAGTTCTGTGTAATGTTACAAATTACTTAAAGAATTTCTGTATGTATTTTCAACAAATAAATGTTTAAAGAAACTAGCAATTCAATTAAAAAGAATGATAACCATAATTTTCTATATGAAAATATACCCTAAGAAACAATCTCTTATTGTAGGAAGAATTAACCCAGAAAACAATCTTCTACTACCTAAACATAATACTAAAAAACTGTCTTTCTTTGTATGAAGGATTTACCTAGGAAACAATCTTCTGCTGTACGAAGAAGTTACTTAGGAAACAATCTTCTGCTGTATAAATAGTTTAACTCCAAAAAAATATTTTGTTGTGTGAAGAAGTTAACAAGGAAACAGTCTGCTGTATGAAGAAGTGTATATCTAGGAAACATTCTTCTGTTGTATGAGTAAAATATCAAGAAAACAACCTCCTGCTATATGAAGAAGTATTTTCTAGGAAACAATTTCTGCTTTACAAAGTTCTATAGGAAACACTTTTCTGCAATTACCTCAAGAAAATAGGTGGTTATGCCAAAGGTTGCACTGTCTAAACTCTTTTATTAATCTATAAAATGTATATTTGACTGGTAACAGAATATGGTAATGCTGTGACATGTAACATGTTAAACAACCTATACCAATCACTAGAAGCACTTTAGCTAAAAGTGATCAGACTTTCATACTGCCTTCTTTTTTTATACACCAAGGACATACTTTCACAAAACAAGCAAACTGAAAACATCTAATGAAAGAATCATCAAACTGGCATCCACATATCATAAAAATTCAGAATATCATAATTCCCTTTTAAGCAAAACCTCAAACTTAGCTGAAACACCATTACGTGGAATAACCACATATCCCCCTACAACACTACAAGAAAACTTAATAATACACACCAACCACCTTGAGCATTTACTTTTTTCCACAACCTTCCTTTTCAGGTTCCTGACCCAGTATGCAAAAAGACTCGATCAGAACTCAACGTTCAATTGTTAACTGTCATTAACTCAAACAATAGTGTTCAATTATTCAAAATAATTTTGTTGGTTTAATTCCCTTGATATGTTGTTAGTCTGCTATTATCAGTAGATATGTTAAGTAAAAGTTACAGCATTTACTCTTTGTGGGCAGAGTGCGAGGACCCTCAGGTGGAGCAGGCATCTGAGTATGATCTCCTTATGTTGTACATTGTGAAAGAGTTGTAGTGTGCCAGACAGAAAACGTAAGTAAGAAACTAATGAGAACCCTTTTCCGAATTTGTCTCCACAGCCCTACTGGATCACTTAAGATGGCAGTCAAGAAACCACACATTAATTTCTAGCCACCTTAACATCATTATTGACCAAACCAACATTCACACAAGAGTAATCATAAATTTAATCATGAGTGAGGCAAAGAGAAATCTTAGATTTCAAACCAACCCTGGTTCTACACTAAAACACTCCTACCAAAAGAACAGAGAACACTTTTCTGCTGAATGAACAACTTATCTTGGAAACAATCTTCTGCTCTACAAAGAAATTAACTATAAAATAATCTTTTCCTGTATGAAGAAGTTAACTCAGATATACTCTCATACTATACGAAGAAGCTATGGAAGAAATTAATCTTCTGCTGTGTAAAGAAGTTACCTACAAAACAATCTTGTGCTGTATGAAGAAGTTATGTACAAAACAATTTTCCACAATATGAAGAGGTTATCTACAAAGCAATCTTCTGCTGTACAAATAAGTATTTATCTAAGAAACAATATTCTAATGTATGTAGAAGTTATCTAGGATAAAATATTCTCCTGTATGAAGAAGTTATCTAACAAACAATGTTCTGTTGTATGAAGAAATATTTATCTAGGAAAATTACACAACACACAACATTAAAATAGCATTATTTTAATGTTGTGTGTAATTTACTTATTATTTTGACATTATACACAAGTGCTAAGAAAATATATATATATATTTATCTAGAAAACTATCTTCTGCCATATGAAGACGCTATCTAGAAAACATTTTTCATCGGCTGTATAAGAAGAAGATATCTAAGAAACAGTCTTCTGCCATATAAAGAAGCTATCCAGGAAACATTCTTTTGCCATATGAAGAAGCTATCTAGGAAACATTCTTCTGCCATATGAAGAAGCTATCTAGGAAACATTCTTCTGCCATATGAAGAAGCTATCGAGAAAACATTCTTCTGCTGTATAAGAAGAAGATATCTTAGAAACAGTCTTTTGCCATATAAAGAAGCTATCTAGGAAACATTATTCTGCTGTATAAGAAGAAGCAATCTAGGAAACATTCTTCTGCCATATAAAGAAGCTATCTAGGAAACATTATTCTGCTGTATAAGAAGAAGCTATCTAGGAAACATTCTTCTGCTGTATAAGAAGAAGCTATCTAGGAAACATTCTTCTGCCATATAAAGAAGCTTTCTAGGAAACATTATTCTGCTGTATAAAGAATTATTTATGTATTTATTTAACTAGCTAGCTAATAAGCTTCTTCTGTAATAAGTTATTTAAGAAAAAATCTTCTTCTGTATGATGAAGATATCTAAAAAACAATCTTCCAGTATGAAAAACACCGTCCCAGAAACTATCTTCTGTGGTATGACGAATCTGCCTAGGAAAACCTCAGTTAGCTACAATGCAGCATTTCACTTCCAGCTTTCTTGTTAGAAGTTTTTCAGCAGTTCATATGTCATAGTAGTAGTGTAAAATAGGTATATCTTATCACACTAAAGCAGGTAATTAAATGACAACATGCAATGTAGAACAAAGTCTCTCACCATTGCTTAAAGGCATAACTTGACTTTTACAAAAATCTTCATAACAAAACACAATGTATTAAATTCAATTTAAAACAAATTTATGTTTCACTATATCCTTATTTTTCATTCAAATTTCATGATGTATGTCTGAAAACTGATATTTCCAGCTTTAAAATACACATTTTTCATGGGAAAAATAGAAAAGGTTGTTACAGAATTGCCTGCAAGTTATACGTTTCAGTATAATCAGAACTACACTGTTAACTACTGTACCTGTTGCTTGGAAAAAGGAGTAAAAGGAAAATGGCAAAAACTCGGAAGGAAAAATAGAAGAAGAAATAAGAAAGGGGGATATAAAAAATTGGGGAAAGAAACTGTTTATTGACTATTGAGTCTTGTTGCTGAAACCTCTGTAATGCTGCTGTCAGCCAACTGGCTACACTGAAAAATTAGGAAAGAATTTTATGAACCTTAATTGAAGGTATGGAAGAAATCTGAGATTTTTTGAAGAATATTTACCTGATTCAATAAGTTGTATAAATCAAATTAAATCATAATACATACAGTGATGAATTAAGATTGTACCTAAAAAATCCACAATAATTAAACCTAACTCACTCTTCAAAACAACTCAATATTTGACTCTACATTTCTTTATAAGATTTTAGATACATTTATTTTCTAGATACTTCAAAAAGGCACAGCAATATAATACACAATGCAATAATACATAAACTTCATATGCCAAGCTATAGATAATGTTTTTTTTTTCTTTCCCTACTTTTAGAAAAATTTGTCCCATGTCATAATCTTTTTTACTTTATGTTATTGTGCAGTGTTAAATGCCAAAAGTTGGTAAGACAGTGAAACAAATATATTTAATATTTGTGTCTAAAATCATACTAGAATACAGTCATTTCTTCCACATTCCTTTTAATTAGTTTATTGAAGATGTAAATTAAAACAGAGGTGTGTAAAAATACCATTTTGGACATTTTTCTTGCCACAAGTCACTGCTTAAGAAGGTCTTTCATTGAATACCAAAACTCACCAGCTGAACTGAACATAATGGCAACCAAAACTACATCCAAAGTGCAAAGTTATATGCAAGTATGTAAAATTCAATGTTAAAGTGCTAAATGCTGAAACATAGCAAAATAGTGAAACCAATAGACTAACATTTGTAATAAAACTCGCACTTGGTTATAGAAGGATTTTCCACCTTTTGCTAATTTAGTCCATTTTTTAATTTATACCAGAAATGTTTAAGAAACATTTTAAATTTATCATGGATGAATACATCAATAAAAAAGAGGAAATTATTACTGCAAGGGAAATAATGACAGTGATGAGGGATTGAGGACTCCAGAAGCCAGAGAGGCCTAGATGGTCCCAAATATATTCTCAGCATTTTCCTAGCATTAGAATGAGTCTTTTAATGTCTAAAGTTTTTTTGTTTTGTTTTTTTTACATCTTCTAATTTTAGTTTAATATTGATTTTTTCAACTTCTTTTATTGCTGTTTTCTCATTTCAAAACATTTGCTAAGATGATCATATTTCTAAAAAGCAACCTCAGTCATACAGCTTGGGAAACATACAAACAAATGAGAAATTCCTATAACCTGCCTGTTAAACTATTACTTATGAGGAATTACAGCAAAAATATTGTATTTACATCTTATAATAATCAACATAAGCATTTGCTTGAAACATTGTTTGGAATATTATAAATCACATCTGACTAAATAAAAGTAACTTACACCTGTATTTTGCATAGCATGGTGAAAGATTGTGGTTTGGGCACACTGTTTTGTAGTGTATGTGATCTTAGCTATTGATGTTACAAAGTGGTTCTCCTATTCAGTACAATAAGGCACATAATAATTTCAATTACATCACTCTTTACTAGCCAAACATGAGCTTCCAGTACATAGAAACAATTATGCTTCAAAGCTTACAACCATAGGAAAAGTGGTCTCATTAAGTACTGTTGTTCTAACAAAGGTTTCAGATTTGCAGTTACCAAACTTCCATGAATTCTCAGTTGCTCTTCTATCATAATGTGAAAGAAAAGGTTATGTGAAAAGGTTATTTGTGGTGAGTGAAGGAGTATACATCTAAACTAAACAACCTGTCACACATTCTACTGCTATATGAGGGCTACTCCATTTATTTGCTTCACACTTCCAAGCAGCACTGAAGAGACAAAATGCAAATTCAGCCAATACTAGAGGAAGACCTAGAAAATGTAAAGAACAGTGTGTAGTGTAAGACATTGTTTTTGACATGTTAAGGACAAGGAGAAAAGTTCATGGTAATGAACCACCCTCAATGACAAAAAATAAATTGTTCCCCCAGAAAAGAGCATTTACTATGAAAATCTAATCTATCTGAAAGACCCAAGTCCAAAACTATCAAGAAGGGAGTCTGACAGTGAAAACAAAGACAATGGAAGTGAAACCCAAACTAACAAAGGAAAGAGTGAAGTGCAGAGTAGATCATTGTAATAGTTTGTCATCACTGCCACAAATAGGTGTGATGATTGCCATTTCCAGTTTGATCCGAACAACTTGGCAGAGTTTGGCCAGGTTCTTGAATTTAACACACTTAGGGTTAATATTCTGTAAAAATTAGTGAATAATTCATATGCCATAAACGGGTTACTTTGAATACGTTTTATTGGGAAAACTTTGTCACTTGAAAGATAATCAGTAAACTTAATTTCTATATTATCAAAACATGGGGCTTAGGCATACCTTTCTTTTCTATAAGTTATTAGATCATATCCCAAGTGTATGAAAGATTTTTATGCTGTTCAAAGTAATTCCAAAAGTGGGACTATATTGAACAGACTTTTGTGTTTTGAAAAAATTTTGTAAATCTTCTGAAGCAACATTAAACACTTAATCTTGTAAAATGACCAGTTAATAAGACACAAAAATGCATTATACTGCTAACAGCATATCTCTTCTACATCTAAAACCCTGTAAAATACCCGCTTGTTGATAGGTTTCACATTTTCATCTCGCATAATTTTGATGATATCTCTCCAAAAGTACATTTCATCTTTAACTCTTAGCCATATCCATCCTTGTGCCTTATACTTAGTAAGAACACTGACAGAGGTAACCTTTCCAGTAAATTTGGAAACTTCATAATCAACCATCACAAACTGCTCAGCAGTGACATTCATTTTCAAATTTTTTGCTGCTGATCCTGGAGGAGGTCGTACTGCTGAGTCACCTTGACCAGCTTTATCTGCAGAACTGCATTCTGCACAAGGCTCCCAATTTCATTTTCTGGCTGTACAATTAGCTGGGCTAGATGAAGACAAAAGAATGTCTCTCTGTAATGTTATTTTTATTGTAGAATGAAATATTTAAAACTGTTGTACCAAATGCTAAAAACTAGAGATCCAATAGCCTAATATTTATGATAAAAAATCATGCTTGATATCAGATGTTTTGTTCTCATAGTACTTTAAATTAGTCCATTATAGCAGATTTTTTTTTTACAATGCAAAACAAAATGAACAATTAACAACATTGTTGCAACAATGAAGATGTTATTTATGGTGAATTTCTAGTATCGAACAAGACTTGTTGCATGTGGAAGATATGTTATTTTTAACATCCTTTGATTTTATATTCATAATAGACGAGTTAATTTAAATTTGGGAAGAAAACATCATAAATATTAAGCATATTGGTTCCATTGCTTAACTAGCTTTAGGCATTTATGATCATAACATTAAGTTATTTTGGTTGTTTGAAATATTAATTCAAATTTGTAATTTTAATTTTGCTATGGTAAACAGCATAAAATATTCCTTGTTTGGAAATATCTCAATAACTTAAGACATCCTATTAAGCTTGGCATACAGATAAAAGGTTCAGCAGAGTTTACTTGCTGTTATGGTGTAGTTGTATATATATTGTTACTTACCATTAATTTGAGCATTCATACATGCATTTCCAATTGCTTCTGCTGAACACTCAAGTCCAATAACTTTTTTAACTTTCTGGTAAAAAAAATACATTAAAAACTCTATTAAAGTATTCTAGCTATGTTACAGAAAATAATACTTTACATAGGAGAATAAACATTATTAATAACCAAAGTCCAATTTAAAACTATGCAGTGACTCTCAAGATCTCAAAAAATAAATCAAAACAAGAGTTTGTAATGAAATGCTCATAATAGTCTTTCTATCATGTCTTAATTACAAGACTTTTATCCAGATTTCAAAACTGCTTTTTACAATGTATATTTTGATTTGAAAATAAAACAAAAAATTATTATACATAATGTTAATTAAACTTCATATGAAATCAGAATAGAAGTATTAAGTTAATTACATTGTTCATGAAAGCATTAATTCTGTTGTATATTCATTAACCCCTATGCATTTTGGAGGGGGGGTCAAAGTGCACGTCACAATCTTTTTTTTACAGTTCCATTCAAAATATAATTAAATAAATTTATCAACTGTGAATGAGCTTAGCATCAAAACACATCTTATAATTAAATTTTTTATATTATCTAAGCTTTAATTTCTTCATAACGAAATAATAAATTCTCAATCTACACTTCTCTGTGTCATGTGACATATCCAAATTCCAAATTGCCCATTTTAGATTATCTTTCCATCCTTATATAATTTCCTGAGTGTCTAACTAATTAGAAACATATACTAAATACTAACAAGCCAAAATATAAACTTGGAACCTGAAATATTCTTGTTTTACTATGATTGAAAAAAAAATTTGAAGCCCATATTAACACATCCCTCCCATATTATTCTATCTTTTGAAAAATGTCAGTAATTTCCTTTGAGATTGCTATTGGATTATTTATAACTAGCTTTTTCTTCACATGATTCTTGATTAATTATTTCTTTTTGCCACCCATATGTAGAGATTTAGCTTCAGTTTCATTGGTTGTAATCATGTTTTTCTGCTCTGAGCAGCAAACAGAATTTTGTTAACCTATTTATAACTTAGTTAGAAAGCCAGTTAAATTAAAGTAGTTTTGGGACATTATATATAGTTCTGTGTCTTAAAATGCATATTTAAAAATAACATAAATTAGTTTGTAGAGAAACTGTATCTGAAGAACTACCTATACCATAGTCGGAAGGCATAAAGGTAGAAGGTTGGGGCCTACATAGTCTGGAATTGAAAAACACCCCTAAATGGATGGGGTACTGTGTGGAAGTAAGAATAGACTTCTTTTTTATAAAAAACTCAGCTCTCGTAGCTTCTGCTTAGAGAGAATGAGTGTGAAGTTCTACCAAGTGGCGAGAAGGGGCAAGAAGAAGCCAATCATCCATGTACTGGGTGAAAAGAGCCATTGAAAGGAAAGAAACGACTCTATTATAAACTGAGGAGGTTAGATGAAGTGATTAAAATGAAAAAAGTCAATGACAGGTTGCCAATCATCTGTATTTTCTGGTACTACAAACAGCCTCGATTATCAACCCTTGAGATAGGAGTTGATGCCCTCTTGTGTCAAAGATCTTGGATGGCTTGAGCTAGACAGCTGGATGTAAAATGATGCTTGAGGACTGGAAAACCAACACAAGGGCAATTCCAACCTTACCAAAGGGTATCCTCCTCTGGAGTGAAATGCAGACTATAGGGTCAGGTCCTGTGGGGACTCAACTATGAGGGTTCACATCAGTACGGAAACTTTCACCACAGATCAGTTGGGCATTCAAGTTCTCATGAGAGGATTGGTCATTCAGTACATGTCTCTTCCTCCATTGTCTCATACCAGTTCCAATTGATTGTGGCGCCAATGCAGAAAGTCTAGAAACCTGAATGGGAGATACAGGAAACTGTCCTCTAGAAGACCTTTTGGACAGTCAAGAAGCTAGAGTAGAAAGGAAAGAGTGAAAATGGGCCACATCCATGAAAGATTCCATGGAATCAGGGATATCAACAAAAGAGTTCTAAGGGTCAAAGCAGAAAAGTGAACTCCCTCCAGCAAGGCATCTTTATCCAAAAGATCCAAACAACAAACCAACCAAAATACCAAAAGAGGACAGAAGTCAATAACCTGACCAATGTAGAAGTCAAGAAAAGACTAAGATCATCCAAAAATTGCTCAAGAGATCTGTGATAATCCCCAGAGAACAGATGCAAAGATGGTAAAAAAACACAAAACTGTTGCAAGTGACAGAGAAATTCAGGAAAACTGAGATTGGTTAAGGTGAACTGGGAAATCTTGTCTATAGCCCCAAATAGTAAAAAGAGGATCTAGCTATTGAGAGTCCAAATAAGGGTGCTCCAGGCAATGGAAAGCCAAGGCATGCTGATCCAATAAACAGGAAGGACGTGGCATGGCAGTACCCTCCATCAAATGATGAGCAAATCTCCTTGCATACATAGCAATGTCTAGCAATGGTGGAAGGACCAGGTAAGCATACAAACGATCCCCCCCCCAAGTAAAGGAGAAGATTTGTAAGCTACAGGAGAAATACTTAATAACATTACAAGCTTGGTGTACTAGTTGCAAAAAAAGGTGCAGGAGGTGGAATGTCTGTCCGAAGCTTGATCACTTGCAAACTCAGCCTCAAAGCTAACATGAGAAAAAACATCAGACTGCATGTAATACTCTACCTCTATGCATCTGAAGAACTATATGTCCTCTATGGAAGTTGTCCCCCCTCCCCCAGACAACACCAGAATCATGAAATGTTAGAGGAGGCAGAGCATCAGGCAATTCCTGGTCTGAAATGTTAACGTGTGCATTTGTATTCGAAATATGTCTCCAATTTTTTTTAGTAAAGAGCCATTAGAACAGGTTTAAAAGAAATTGTCAAAACATGTAATAATAATGCTGAAAAGAAACCCGCAGTAATCACGTAAGACCATTGTCATAATTTCTGCTTTCGAGAAAAAGTGAATAACGGAGAGCTTATATACAGATCTTCGGTGACGAGGAACCCACTTTGAGACTAATAATGGCTGAAGATGGCTTGAATGGGTAATGAAGAAAAACTTTAATATAAGTTTAACATAACAGCAAATGTACAACGTTTCGACAAGGTTTTGTCATCATC
>NW_013668450.1:109943-122619 GCF_000517525.1 Limulus polyphemus | reverse complement strand
GATGATGACAAAACCTTGTCGAAACGTTGTACATTTGCTGTTATGTTAAACTTATATTAAAGTTTTCCTTCATTACCCTTTCAAGCCATCTTCAGCCATTATTATATACAGATCTGGTATAGAGGGCACATACTGATGTAGGTGGAGAGTTACAAGATTAAAATTGCTATGGTCAATATAGTGGGGTATAAAAACTGGAGCAAGCGAGGTATAATTCATACCAATAATTAGATGGACAGAGAAACTTTTGTTGGGATAAAAAGCTAAAGTGCGAGAGGAGGGAAGTGTGTTTCGGAATTGTCTAAAGTCATTCTAGAAAAAACAAAAGTATTTTTTATTTATATTTTCAAACTTTTAATTCACTGTACACTGATGATAATTTTACAGTGAGTGTTAGGGAAAGAATATATGAGATAAAGTATAAATTTTTAATGAAAAACTTTTGATATTCATTTAAAAGGCTTTAGAGGTTATGCAAATGAAATATGAAACTAATATCGAAAGAAGTATTTTTATTCTTAGCATGAAAATAACTTTTCACTTACACTGACTCATTAAAGGGTTCACACGTTCACAAAAAATATTTTATTAAAAAATCTGATGATGCCTTTACTGGTAAGATCATGGTTGTGAATAAATGAAGTTTTTGTGAAACATACAACTGTCTTTGTTTGGTTCTTCAAAGATAAAGAATTTAGTGTTTAAAAATATAATAGAACAATAATGGCTAAGGACAAATATAATTGTAATCGTTCTTTGTCAGCTTGTAAAATGTGTACACACTATAAAAAATGTTGTTGTGCCAAATGACTTGTTTGAATAATGTTCCAACCACTGCTGTGCTTGTTGTATCACAGCCGGCCTGATAAACTCTGGATTGAATGAAATTCTATTTCTTGAAAATCCCTAATGGACTAGATAAAGAATGAAAATATAATAGACCTGTCAAGTATAAAAAGAACTTTCATAAAAATATATAAAAACTTTCACTTAATCTTAATACAAAACAAATATAAAATAAAAATAAATGGAAACAGCTATTAATTTTATAAAAGGATTCTAAAACTTTGAAATAGCTGTAACTCCCTAAGAATTTCAAGATATATAAAAAAATACCATATTTTTGTAGAGAACTACAAATATAATATTTTTCATACATGTCAGTCAGATCATACCTTTGCTAGGCTGAGTCCTATAGTTCCAGTGCCACAACAGATATCAAGAATTGTTGTAGTTGGAGTTAAGTTGGCAAACTCAGCTACAGTAGAGTATAAAACCTCAGCTGCTTTGGTGTTCACTTGGAAAAATGCCTCTGGCCCAATTTGAAAGTTAATGTTCAGAATGGATTCTTCAATATACTGTCATAAAAAAATATTATGAGAACCTTAGTTTTGCAATATATTGTCAACATAAAATAACACATTGTCATTATAAGGAACACTGCATAATGTGAGGAAATAGACTGTACTTAACTATTAAACACCCATGTGTGTAAGTTAAACCCACCTGCTGTATGATTTGTTACATTGCATTTCAAAAATAAGCTACTAGATCAAATAGTTTCAGACTTCATAAGAACTTTCAACAGAATATGTAGATTCTGGAAATAAGATATATTTTTTAATATATGATATTTGTATTTACTTGTGGCTTTTAAAATTTCAAAAATATTTCAATTTGATACATTTTTTTAAAAAAAGAAACAATTAAAAATGTTTACTTTGACTGTACAATTTAATTAGTAATTTTTATATATTCTGTAGTATATGAATATACCATGCATTTTTATCTTCTGGTAATATTACAGTGTTTATTTTGAATTTATCATTTGTTCTGTATATTTTATTTCACATAACACTTGGCTGAGAAAGCCATCAAGTTGATTTTGCTCTGTGTTTGTGTTATGTCTGTTACGAATAGCCACCAACATCTAGTGCATCCAGATAGGATGTTCATGGCTTCTACTGAGGATTGACCTCAGTATGAGAGAAACATGAATGACTGAATATCATCACTGTGGTGTGGTATCTGGTCAGTCTGATACCAAATGGGGTAACCTGTATAGGAATCCCATAATTATGGCAGCCAGAGTAATACAGCCCAGCTATGGTCAAAGCTACCTAAGACTAGCTAAGAAAGAATGGAGGTGCTATTGGTGGATAAAATTCACATAAAGGAAATATCTTACCAGCAGGTGACACAAAGGGCAGCGAATAATGAAGTGAATGGACCAAGGACTAGTGATGAGCTTCCTTAACTTGGAAGGTATTTGCCAAAAGAGCCATGGATTGCAGAAAAGCCTGAGGTTGAATAGACCTTAATCATTTGGTCATTCTTATACAATAGCAAAAAAGCTTCCATCAAACAGTGAATACTACTATTACAGCTTCAGAAAACTATACAAGCCCAATCCGAGCATGGCCACATTGCAACAAAAAAGTGGTGTGGCTAGGTTTAGTCTTGATATGCACCTATCAAAATGCAAGGGTGAGAGTTCCCAGTTAATAAAAAAGCAGCCAGAATACTGGTAAACCTCACAGTATATCAGGTGCTCTGAGCAAAACTTCTACTCAGGCCAATAGGCACAAACTTTGTTCTGGTGAATGGAATTACACTAGATGTGAATGAAAAGGTCATGGTCTGACAATGTCTAGGAGGTTCCACTTACAGTTGTTGTGGACCTCAATTCTGACATCAGATTCCTTGGAATGGGTGTAGTGCAGAGCTTATCAGACAATTTTGTCTGTGCAACTGACAAATTAACATTCTATGGTAGAGTTTTCTGACATCAGTCAGATTGACTTCACAAAGAGTGGATTGCATGAGTGTATATGAGAAAGGAAGTCACAGTACCTCCATGTACACAAGTGGTGTCCTGTGGTTTGTTACAGTCAAAGTCTACTACATTGGTGTCAAGTAATGCAGCTATAGAGCCCATGCATGAAATAGGCTATTTCCTTCCAAGAAGACTTGTTCTGTGATTAGGATGATCAGTTATCCAATAGCTGTATGCTGTGATAGTCATTGACATATTAAGCAAAGTAAAAGCAACATATGCTAATGATTATGTTTGCATCCATTATGACACATCCAAACATAAATACATTAACAACAACACATCTGTGATAACTCACTGAGGACTGTGCAGGCAGTTTAGATCCAATGCAGAGGCAGCAACTCAGTGACTTGTTGGAGGAATAAGATGATGTATTTATAACACCAGATGGTTGATTGGTTTGAAAGAGAGTCACTTAACATCACAATGATATATGTGAAGCACATCCATTTAAACCACTATGTAGGCTTCTCTGAAGCACTATGGATATAGCTAGTGCTGAATTACAGGGAATACTAAAGGATTGAATCATACAGCCTTCAGAGAGTTTAGTTATACTCACTAGTGATTGTCAAGAAGAAGGAAGATACAGCCAGGTCTACATTGACCTTAGATGGGTGCTAGACACTGACACCAGTGATAGTAAAATCAAAGCTGTGTTAACACAGTTGCAGGACAGAGTAGAACATATAATCATGTATGCTAGCTATACATTCATGGCTCCTAAATGTAGATACCATACAACAAAGAAAGAATTGCCTTCAGTGGTGACCTTCATAAAACACTTTAAGACTTACTTAAATGGTAGATAGTGTGATAAATAAAAACACTATAGGGGTATGATTTAATCATACATTATCATGCAGGTCTACAATAACAAACACAGATGAAAGTTTTTGCCAAATGATGAGACCTTGTCTTGAATGTCTTGATCCTGTGCACCATGTGAGAGTTGAAACCAATTCTGTCATAGCGACAACAAGCCATACAATAGGATATTCCATTAGTGGATGGATGCAATAATTAACAATTCAGGATCTCTTATCAAATCAATTGTAGGATCCAGATCTAGTGTAGGTACTCCTTGCTGTGCAGCATGGTAAGGCAACACCAGCTCATCTTGAAGAATGTAACATGTAACTTGTACAGGTAGTTACCTGTAACACTAGTGGCATGGAATTCCTGGTAGGTGAGAAAACCCTGGACAAGTAGGAGGAGAGTTGGTGAGTAGTCAACACCCACAAATGCAATAATATGGGAAAATATCCCAAATTAACCTTTGTAAAAAAAATAGCACCATCCATAGGCCCCGTAAGTATGACATGGGTAGGCACCTGTGATCAAACAATGCAGCTCTACTCAGGATCCTAGTAATAGAGAAGCCATCTTGGAAGTGAAAAAAACTAGGGATAAAAAATTTCAATGTATAAAAAAACATATGGGAAATAGTGTACTTCCAAACTTGCCAAGAGGTGGGGGCAAGTGGTCTTGGGAAAAGTTCACTGAAGTATTAGGGTCAAACCCTATTTCAACATACATGACACTAATTTTGGGAGTGTAAATATGGAAAAAAAATTTATGAAGATATGAAAAACATAATTATTTTTAGCCCAAGAGGGTCAAGGTATAACTGCCCCCCTCATGAATGCATTGCATTAGAAAAGTTGGTTAGCATGAACCCCAATATGTGGAGAAGAAAGGAAAACAAGGTATACTGGGGAGAGGGCCTAACTGAGGAGGTTTACCAATAAAAGGTAACATACCTGTGTCCTCATATCCAATAAAGCTAATGACAGCCTGGGGGCATCCACAGGTGGGAAAATGAGGTAGCATGGCGCCAAGGAAGGAGATGGAGAAAATATTATCCAAATTGTCTT
Source organism: Limulus polyphemus (assembly GCF_000517525.1). Lineage (NCBI taxonomy): Eukaryota > Metazoa > Arthropoda > Merostomata > Xiphosura > Limulidae > Limulus > Limulus polyphemus. The sequence goes on along the minus strand of NW_013668450.1, from coordinate 117,906 downwards.
AATCTTGCACAGATTTACCAGACAAAGAAGTATCAGGTCAGGGCTTGGAAGAAACAGTCGGTTGCATGATGGATCCCAACTCCCATTGAAAAACTGTGACCTTCACAGCTGAAAGTATAAAGCCTGTAGCCTGAGACACAGCAAGTGAAAATGTTGTAATACTTGTCACTACTGAAATAGTGGTAGTGAAGTTCAAAACTAATAAACTACAGTATGATTATCACTGTATAAAATGAAATGAAAAACAACTAAGTTGTTTAATAAACTGGGCAAAAAAACACCAACTAAGTTGATTACTAGACAGTAAAAACTTAGTGAAAATTAACATATCATTACTGTACCAAATCAAGAAGTGAAGACTGGGTTCTACAGCATATAGAGAACCAGCTGTGACAAGAGAGTGTGTCGTGCTCCTCTTGGTGAAGGGTTGTTACATGTTTATTTGCATGCTACAATGCAGCTTGAACCACATAGAAATGTGCAGTAGGTGGGGGTTTCAAGACTAGTGATGAGTGAAAAATTTGTGCCAACAGAGGGCAGCATTGATGAAGAAAAGCATTTATGTGAGAGGTGGAATGATGTCATATTGTATTGAAACTGTTTCTGGTACCATCAATCATAATGCTCACTCATATGTTGCCCTTTCTTTACTTTGCTCATCAACTCTCTCTTCAGCATATCTGTGATTGTCCCAGTGATTTCAGTACACCTTACAAAATTAGTTTGTGTGTACAAAATATCTCAATTGTTTCCTGTCAATTATTTTTCATTTCTATTAAAAAAAAACATTCTTACAATACACAAAATACGGTTTGAGATGCACTTACACAGTATTTAAAGCATAGTTCAAAGATCAAGACATTTAAATCCAAACTTACAGTCTTTCCCCAAAGATGCTCTGGTGGTGGTTCAGATCCACTACCCTGTTTCTTGGAATACAAAAGGAAATATAGAGATGTCACTCCACAAGACTGACCTGGGCCTGACACAAAGTATGATTTTAGCTGCTGTTTTTCATGGTTTAGTTGTTCCTAAAAGTAATATATAAAATAATTTTTGAGTAAATTCACATACCAATCTTTTCATAAACCTGAAAAATATAGTGGGTCAAACCACTTCTAAATTCAGGTAAGTCAACTATAATATTAAAACTGAATCCTTAGTGAATAGTTTGAAACCAATATAAGAATATTAGCCAAAAAAACTAATTCATCTGTAAATAAACGAATGACGAACAGTCACCTACATCCTTAGTTACCTGTGTTAGATTGGAAAACTTTAGCCCCGAAATGCAATTGAATGAGCCAAGTATCACTGACCACAGGGGTGGCTGCTATAGTTCTCCACAGCAGAGATTAAAACCTCTTTCAATTTAACTCCAGTGTCAGTGTATAGGTGAACAAAGAGAACTCTGTTACTTCAGAGAACTTAATATTTTAGGAAACTAGTGAAATTTCTGATAACTTATTCTTTCCGAATCCTTTAACATGATTTACGAATAAATTATAAAAATATTTTTACACAGTTTCCGGCTACATACTTATCATTATCATAATTTTAAATAATGGATTCTTAAAGGTTTAGACATCATACTATTTACATCTAACTTCATTAAAAAGGTATTTAGAAAAATGTCTAAAATAAGAATTTCTCAAATTATTTCATTATTGTTTGCACTTTATAATTAGTTGATATATTTTCAAACTGACACAATATTGCAACTGAAACAAAAAGGTTACAAAGATCTTGCCCCGGCACAATCATGGAAGGTTTCGTTCATAAACAGTAAAAGAAATAAAAACATAATGTAATATATACATGTTCACTACCTATCATAAGAAAAAGTGTCCATGAGATTAAGGCTGGGTGATTTAATTGATCACCTATGATCAGGGATTGCATCAGCTAGTGTAATAAAAACTAATCAATTAATTGAAATAATGATTAATTGATTGACATAAAAATAATAAACTAATTGAAATTTGTATTGATTACTACTACTTTTGAATATTCCAACAAGCTACATAACTGAAATATTACCATTATGTTAATTTATTATTATGCTCAAAGCTCATAATGGGCTGCCCGTGCTTTGCTCACTGCAAGTGTCAAAACCTGATTTTAACAACTTTTTTTTTTAATCCAAGTTTTTTCAGCTGTGGACCAGTATGACCTGGTAATTCAGGGAGAATGGGATGATGGTGCCTCATGATTAAGTTCGATTTCCATTGCCACAAATTTTGAACTACTGACTAGAGGAAAGGCAACTTGCTAGTAGCACTCACTGCCAACTCTTGGGGGTTATTTCTTTTTGCCTATATGGGGAGATCCATAATACAATTTGAGAAACACTGTACTAATCGATTAATACAGTGTAATCAATTAACTCTTTCAGCACCAACCTCGTAAACCATTTTTTGGTTGTTATAGTTTTCATGCTATAACTTTTAAATTAGTAAGCGTATGTTAACAAAATTTGACAGATTATCAGTAAACATTACAATGCTTTCATATGCAAAATAAACATTTTTTATGAAGTCTTAAGGTATGTTAAGCAATTTTTTCTCATGTCTTTTTTTTTTCTTTTCGCATGTTTTTGCATTTCTTGTGACTGTAGTGCCATCTAATGTAGATTTGGGTGATTAGTGATATTTGTTAATCAATTAATTGAAATATAAAATAAAGGTAAAGATAAAAGAGGTGGACAGAATGATTGATATAAACAAGTAAAATCCATTCATAAGAGCAGCATAGCTACTGTTAACATTTTGGCGAATTGCCTTATAAGTTTTAACCATGACCAAAAATATTTTGAATGTAAGTAGTGACTTTCTATACTAAATACATTTAACAAAAAGAGTATAAAACTAAAAATGTAATGCTCTAATACCTAAGAACTTCTGATCAAAAAGTAGCTAACTATATTATATCATAAAAGTAACTATACATAAGTGAAACAGATCTCATATAATAAATCAACCAAAACTACTTATAATTATTGCTATCAAAAATTAGTTTGTAGTTCAAATTTTAATATTATGTAAGTTTGATTTTTTAATTCTAAAAGGAAATATTTAAATAAATGTCAATCTTCACTTTCGGTATCATATGACATTTTTTAAATTCAAACTGCCCATTTCTACATTTTCAGCTGCCCCTGTATGGCCTTGTAACTTTCTGTGGAATTTCTCACTTACACTACACATATCCCCAAGCTAAACTATCAGTTTGTAATAAAGAGAGCAATAAATAAATGTTGCATGCCACACCCCCACAAAACATCCTGCTTTCCAAAATCATCAGAAATTCTCTCAGACATCTATTATTATATTATTTGTAAGCAATAAAAAGTGATCAATAATATCACAAGCTAAACTTGAGCACAGTCATGTAATTCAACATAAACGTCCTGATAACTGGATTTGTTGTTCACAAAGCTATTCAGCATAATAACTAGCTATTGCTATAGTCTTAGAGGGTTAAGTTCAACTGTAAATAAAAAAACATCTATAAGCTTAAGCTGTAAAAATAAACAGTGTAATTATCTGTTACAATGTTTAGATTTATTTTGCAATTTTTGTGGTGGTTACGAAGTCAGTCAAATTGACTGAGTTGGTATAGCATTTATAGGGTAAAGAAGAAACAAATAAAATATATAGTTATAGAAAAAACAATTCTGATATTCATTTAAGAGGTTCTAGAGGTTATGCAAATGAAATTTGATACCTATAAGTTGAAAAAAGTACTTTTAAAGTTAACAAGAGTAGGCTAACTATATAAATACACAAACAAATCTTAATAAAATTACTTAATGAAGAAATTGATTTTTTGTGTACAAAATACTTGAAATGTTTATTACATGCCGAATTTCATGAAGATATAACTTACAACATTAAAATTCACAGTATGTTGGTTACACGGTGATCACAAAGTAAGTCATTTTGATTAACTTTGCATCAAAGGGGTTCAGCCAAAAATGCTAAACAAGCTTCATAATTGTAAATATATGCATATATATATATTTAAAATTATTATATTCATTACAACCAATAATATCATATAGATACTCAAAGACATATTTTAAGTGTTGAGATTTATTTAAAATTTTCAAAACTATATTAAATAAAAAAATTAATAATATTAAAGAAACTAAACTACATAAAAAAAATGAAAAAGGAAGCATGTCTTTACTTACAAATCATATGAAAGCTCTTGACAATTGCTGGTATGATCCACACAGCAAAGTAACATATGAAACTTGTAGAAGCTTCATATATTTGCAACTGTGGACATTCAGCAACAAATACAGACTGGAGCAACAATAACAAAAGACTGAATAAAAAAAGACAAAGGCCTACTTTAAATCATTCTATTTCACTGTCCAACAATAGGTCATTTGGCATCAAGAACAATGCTAAGATTAATAAGACAACACCACTGTACCTTGGAAGTGGATAGTAAAGTCCAACGTCAAAAGCATAGGGCAAACTTAGTGAATAAGCTTATATTATTAACTAACAAAAAATATTAAAAATGATATGAAACACCTCAAACAAATTATTAGATATTAATGCTGACAACGGAAACCCACAAGTGATATACATACCAGAGTAATAAACAAGAAGTAAGAGCAACTAGATGGTGAATTTATTAATAGTACAAAACATCATTACAGAAAAAAAAGTAAATATATTGTACAATGTACTGGTATTTTCTTACTGGGAGGAGTGTGTGTGTGTGTGTGTGTGTTTTGTTATAGCAAAGCCACATTGGGCTATTTGCTGTATCTACCAAGAGGAATTGAATTGAATTGAACCCCTGATTATAGCGTTGCAAATCCAAAGACTTACCACTGTCTCACTGAGGGACCTTACTGAGAGGAAGTCACCACTCACAAAGAAAACAGTCCATAAGATCTCCTTCAAAGGCAAGTGACATAAAAAAGGCAAATACGGTTATGATATGCTGAATCTGTTGGATGGTGACACTAAAGAATGTTTGGTCAGTCACATAAAGAAGACTATGTGATTCAGATGAGCTGGTAAACACAACCAGTTAAAGTTGAAGGGGACAAGTCTTGAGAGGAAAAGGTTTAGTATGGTAAAAACAGGTGATGGCAGTTTCCATGAAAAGGGACAGTCTAAGCAGAATAGCAACAGACAGCCTGTACAGGACACAAAAGACAATCAAAATCAGAATGATTGTACAATGAGATAGGGGGTAGAGATATGGGAAAAAACATCCTATCACCTTCCCGGGTAGCCCAGGTCTTCGAAAGAAAGGAGTGGTGCAGTAATAATATCAACTGTCACTACAATAGAGAGTACAGGAAGCATCAATGGTATAAATGTCCAACTGACAACAACTACAAGCATGGAGCAGAAGGACAAAGGCCCAAGGGGGAAGACATGTAACAGCCCAAAGAACCAAATAAGGTGTGTACTGAACAAAACTATCCTTAAAGAGCTCTGTGAGAACAGGCAAAAGTGAGAGATTATTGCCTGGTAAGAGGTGGAAAGTTGCCAACAATGATGTTCAGTAACCTGTAATAGTCAAGACAAACAGGCCTTTCTTGAAAATAAGGATTAAAGATTTGGAAGAGTAGGATGACCTACTGGAGAGAGATGGAGAGATCAGTGGTGGTACACAGTCCATTTCCATTGGTAGAAGGCCAAAAAGAACGAGAAAGAAAATGGGTTACACTGGACGAAGATCCTATATGACTCCTAAAGAACCTGATAAATCTGAGGTGTGACACCCTAAAATGGCAGTTGACTGAAGTAATGATTGTGGAGCTGTCCAAGTGAATCATCACAACATGACTGGGCAATTGCAACTAAAGAAGAGGACAAGTCCAATAAGCTGCAGTCTTCCCAACAAAGTTAATATGCAGAAAATATGCTCTACTGCATACTATACCCTGGAGAGATTGGTGGTGTTGAGAACTGTCTCGACCTGCAAGAAGGTCATCAGTGGCAAGATGCAAGTTGGGCCAAGGGAGAAACTGGTATACACTAGCATGTGTTGAAACAACTTAGTAACCACAACAGAGAAATGTAGAGAGGAAAGTAAAGGTTCAAGGACAGATAAGATATTGCCCACTGAAGGGAATACATTTGTGCATTACTAAGAGGAATCTGGCCTCCTAGGGAAGCAAGAGTCCCCAAATGTGAGAGAGAAATGCCTTGGATACCAAAATCTCCATGTCATGAATATGCAAGGGAGAAGGTTGAGCTCACCCTCCACGAGATTTGAGGAATACCCTCATGTGGACCATAAACTGAGTGGGAATCAAAACAAACTTGGAAAGCAAAACCAGACAGTCAAGTTGAGAGGCCTCCAAAAGACAAGTGGTGATAGCAATTGCTAATTGCTGTTGCCAGTAGAAGCCAAACACACATAATAATGGAAATAAAGGAAGGCATTTGAAATGTCTACTTTAGTTAAACATAGCCTGAGAGAGAAGGTCCAATGCAGACTGAGAAAATCATCTAACCAGAACTGAGGAGCAACGAAAAAGCGATTAAGAAGCAACAAGTCAATGACAGTGCACCAAACCCTCAACTGCATGTAGAAACCAAAAGGCAGGAATAAAAGCCCTGTTCTATAGCTCCCATCAACAATAAAGAAGACACCTGAAGATACAGAGAATCGGTGGGAAGAAGATAAAAAAGAGGACAATGGGAAAGAAGGAAGAAGACAGGAGGGTAAAGTAGGATAGGTAGGCACCGAAGGGATGAGAGACCAGGATTGATTCCAGAGAAGAGTCACTGAGGATAGACACAATGGCTAACCATACAGGATAGGGGGCCAATAAACGGAAGTGAGAAAATGTAGAACAGAAGAGCGGTAAGCCAGACATGACTCTTGTGGATGAGTGTCAGACAGAGGTCCAGTGAGTCAGAAATCAAAGAAACAACAGAAAATTGTAGGCAAGTTAGCCTAAGCCTGGGATTCCAAGGAGTTGGGAAAAAACCAGGCCTGTAAACAAATGGGAAAGACGAAGATCCTGGATATAAGAGGAAAGGATGCAGACACCTGACAGACAAAATCCCAAAACAAAGAAAACATATTAAAAAAAAAGACAGGAGACAAATGATGAATGGAAACTATAGGTGTCCCAACCAAAACTATTGGGGTCATAAAGAGGAGCCTTCACGAGGAGATGATGGGCAAAGATAAAGGAGTAGGGTAAAGATAGCAAAAAACAAATAGATAGCTGGAGAGAAACACAAAGAATGAGAAAGAGGAGAACCCCAAGCTGAAAGAAAGGACACAAGAGTTAGGGGATCGAGAAATATAAAAAGGCCATAGCAAAGGAGTCACTAAGATGAACAGGACAATAAAAATGTGGGACAACATACAACTGTGACATAAAGAGCACACAAAGTAAGACAACCAGAAAGACATTATTTTATTCAGGTAAAAAAGATAGAATATCAAATACTTGATTCACGAGCTCATCAACCAAAAAAAAAGAGAGAAAGTAGCTTTCCTCAACAGGGAGTGAAGAGTCAGAAACAAAAGCCAGAGTTGCGATAGCTGGCCAAAATTGTCCATAGGCAAAGCAGGCTCCACAGAAGGCAAAGAAACAAAATGATTAAAAACCTGAACTGGAGAAGAAATAAGTAGAATAGAACCAACCATCTGATACATGAAAGTAGGAACATCATCAGTGAATTTGTTGGTACACCATGGTTCATCATAACTCAATAAAATTATCCATGACACTGAAAATACCTCACCACAGAGTAAAACCTGAGATCTGTAAAATGCAAGAGTGTGCTCTACTAAGTAAGCTAGAGGGATAACAATTAAATGTCAGGTCTGTAAACAGATAAAGTTCCTACGGTGCAACAAGAACAAAAGCAAAGTAGCACAGATAAACATCGATTTTTGTGTGTCACGTGGGATGTTGAATGCAGCACTGATTCAAATTAGATGTTTGTGAAGTCAAAATACT
>NW_013668450.1:100741-109051 GCF_000517525.1 Limulus polyphemus | reverse complement strand
GTCAGTCCTACAGATCGAGTCCAGGTTGAAAGAGTTAATATCCAATACCAATTTAGTGAACAAGCCATACAGCTAAATAATACCCACTAAATAGTCTCTTGTAACATATTTACCATACTGAATAAGTATGCTACATTACTATTATCAATTTACTTTCTACATATGAACAATTCATGAAGTACCATACTTATTTGATTGCATAGCTGCCAACAACAGTAAAGATCAGTTTTCATATTTTATATTCAGACTTTAGATTTGAAATATCTTAAATTATTATATGTCCTTTTAATTATCTATTACTTTTATTTTTCATAAATCTTAAACATGTAAAACAATTAAAATTATGTCTCTCCAGAAATGTGAATATGTATTACTATTTACACCAACTTGTCTTGCTACATGATTGAAGCCCAATACATTGAATACAAGAATTAAAAATGGTCTCAGTTGCAATAAAAAAACGATAAACAACTGAACATTATTTCAGGTTTAATAGGATTACAGGAAGAGTCCCTTAGTTATTATACAAACCAAAAACGGGGGAAAAAACCACTCGGTCTCCTTCAATCAGTACTCCAGATAGCTAGCGTATCTATGCAAAATATGCATAATTTTTTGAGAGATGCACGTCATTTTTCTATTTTACACATATCAGTTGTTGATGTCGTATCACCAACATGCTACAATATGAATTGATGTGCCTACTGGTTGTACACTGTGAAAATGGCTATTTTTTCCATGAAGATACTTGCATTGTGGTTGAAAAAAAAAAAGCAAGCCACTACTAGAAGTATTATGATACATCAAACTATTGATAGGTTGCGATTATGAATGTCTCAATAGCAATGTATCATTGGTAAATTTTAGAACGGATAACAATCACTGATAGTACCCTCAACTATGAATGTTTTTCATAGTTTGCAAACTTGGTTATTTTCCAAATTCTGGTTTAAGCCATTTCTTCATAATTTTCCTTTGTTTTAGACTACTTTACAGTCTCTATTTACTTGTAAGCTTATAAGTGCATGTGTCACATCTACCATCAGCAGTGTTGCTTGTGCAATGGATCGAGCCTATATTGAAGAATTTCTGATTACTATAATTCCAAGTTTACTATGTGTATCTTCACAGAAAGCAGTAGTCAACAGCAACACACTGCTAACTGTTGAGCTACTACTGTCTGACCAAATGGTGGGATTTGATTATAACCCTCATAATACAACCATGGCCCCAAAGTTTAAGCCAAAATTATTTTTTTTTGTGGTGATATAAAGCAATTCAAATACCCACAGATCCATAGTATAGAATGCTGACCACTGATCAACATTCACTACATTCATAGGTGGGAGATACTTAATTTAGTATTATATACATAGATGATAAGCCCATATTTTCATTCTGTTATCTTGAATTATTATAAACTTTAGCAAGTTAAGAAATACTGCATACAGCATGCTTAAGCTATTATTAATATCCTAAGAGCTAAACAGTTGTGCAATGCTATTTTCAATTTTATAAGTTTCAACATAATATCTGCATAGTTTGAACACAAAGCTTTAATAATATTTATTACAAACCTGTGTTAAAGACTGAGGATGCATCACAACTATTAACAAAATATCCCCTTTACTAGAATTGCGGACAGTCAGCTGACGCCAAAATCCTTCATATGTTTCTGGATTGTAAGGCTCTTTATCAGAGTTTTGGACATACTTCTGAAAGACCTAAGAAAGTAAATAACAGGAAATGTTAAATCAATATATAGGCAATATGTTTCCAATTATAAACATAAAAGTTTTAACACAACCATGCAATCTCATAAGCACATAAATGATCAATTATGAACAATTTTACAAAGTATTTAAACATTAGAAATTGTAACATTTGCAAAACTAAAATAATGTATAAAAAAACGATGTTTTGAAACATTAATAACATGCTTTCTTTTTACACACAGTGTAGTTAAAAAAAATAGGAATTGTTTCTATATGTGCCAAGTGTTAAGTTTAATATACTATTTTTAGCCTTTTACACTACTTACTATTTTGTATTTTCAACCCCAATGGTACTTTATGTGGTATAAGAGATAAACAGTTAGGTCAGAGACTGCTAAGGTTCAGATATGTATTCAGCCCTAATTTAGAACTGCAAACCAGAAGAAGGACATTCAGTTGAAAGCACCCACCACCTATACAGCTAGTTTTCAACGAATAGCGAGACTACACAGCTGAAAGTTAACATTATCCTAAACTGAAAATATATTTCCAATTGATACTTGTGCTTAACACTAGCCTTGATACTCTCACTTACATGAGACAGCTGCATGCTAACGTGTAATTGATTATGCAGCATTGCACGCCAACAGGAGTGCAATGCTACCTCTATCATAACTAGTGCTCTCTCTAATCTTGCAGCTGTTAATCACTTCGAGATTGGACAGATCACATCAAACTACATCGTAAATGGGGAGGACAGGTGGGAAATGTGAGCTGAGGTATCTATCAGAAATACATTTTCAGTTTCAGAAAATATTAACTTTCGATATGATATCTTACCTCCTCTCACAAAAAACTAGAATCCCACACTGAACAGGTGGAAGGCCAGTGAGAAGATGATCCACCTTTAGGAAGCAACTAAAGGAAAACCATGGGATTGAGAATGAACTAATAACAACTCAACCGTGGGAGACCGCACCACTTCTGAGCCATGTATACTCTTTGCCAATTATTAATGTGTTGCCAAAAAGGCAGAAGCAAAGGAGGGACCCCACAAATAGTTACAGATATAAAGAGACCCCTTGGTGTAGAGTGGCTAGGGCATGAAAGACCAGAAATGGGAGTTCAACCTCAACCAACACCTGGCAGCATCTGTAGTAGGAAGAGGATCCTCTACCTTTCACCTCAAAAACAGGTACTGGCAGAGAAGAATAGCTTCTATACAAAGAACCTGCCTCCACATGTGTGCACCTCCAATTGAACCAACACCAGATCCACCATGAACTGACATTCAGTGGATGGTAAGAAGAGGGGCTGCTATTTGGGGTTGCATTTTCTGTCCAAATCCTGGTGGCATTGGGAATTTATCTTCCAGTCAGCAGTAGAAGGAGGGTAACCATCCAAACAAATGTAAGATTTTATGTGGCTGGTCTGGCTCAACCAACACCAGATCCACTGGGAATTGCATCCAGTGGATGGTAGGAAGGAGGGTGCCTCAGCCAGAGAGGCAAACTGCAATATATATGGTGGAGTGCTACATTCAACACCTGGCTGCATCTGGAATTGAACATCAGGTGCATGGTAGGAAGGGTGTCATGCCATCTAAACTGGTAGAATGCTACCACCCTACTCTCAAACTAAGTGGTATTGTAAACACTCAGGAGGACAGGCCTCTATGGTCCACCACCCCAGCAGTCTGGTCAGCGGTAAGAACTTCCATACTCCACAAGAGAGAAAAAGAGTATACCTTATTTTGAAAACCTGAACTATCATGTTGGTAGGGTCAATCAACCAACACCTAGCAGAATCTGGAATTGTACATTAGGTCCACAGTAGGAAGAACCTCAAATGCCACAAATCATCATAGATGGGCTGTGTTCCATGTCTGCTTTACTAATGTCCATGAGTGTATGGTCCAGGACAAACATATTTATGAAGCAAAATACTGTGGGGGTATACCTACTAGCAGTCTTGCGGAACACCCCATATCAATGGTGGGCAGAATATGACCTAGTTATGTCTAATAACATTTTATTTTGAAATGCATAGAGATCACGTTGACAGAATCGATCAACCAACTCTTAGCAGCATTTGGAATAGTACACCAGGTCCACAGTAGGAAGAACCTCAATGCCTTGGATAACCTGATATGCTATATGAGCACAGATCTTACAGTGCAGATTTAAGACTAAGTATACTTGGTCAGGCAACATTTGCCAATGAGTGGGATCTAAATCAACAACAAAGGCACCTGCAAAGAAGATTAATGGAACATTTACCCACTCAAAGAGAAAACGTAAAATGTGTAGCACAAATTGGCGAATGGAGGAAGACAAAATCTCTTGGAAAAAGAAATGGCCAGTTTGTGAAGATAAAAAGTAGTAAAGATATGGGGAGTTTTCCACATTATGACACCAAAGAAGTCCTCCAACGGATGATAGAAATGATTAGCCAGGGACAAGACAAAGTGACCAATATGAAGGAAAGTGCTCAGAAAAGACAAAGTCAATCTTAGTAAAGAAAAAATAAGCCAGGTGAATATACTGGCAAATCCTACCATAATGATAATTAGATAATGGTGACAGGACTGGGAAGGATTCAAAGGAAGAAACAATGGGAGCAGTCACCATGGAAGGAATCAGTGCACACCCCATAACAGAGAGAACCTGAGCAGTGATAAACTATTTTCAATGAGATACAGGGCACCCAGAATATGACAAGCCAGCACAAAAATTTGATGGCTATGGCTCAACACAGAAAGACCAGTGGCCTATACCAGAGGTTACAACTGAGTACCCACTGGCCTGAAAATGCATGAGACTAAACATGAGCAGTCGAAAAACACTACCATGACTGTCCCTGTAGGACTGGAATGAAGTGAACCAGAGTTCAATGAACTACTCGGAGCCCACAGGGATGGAAAGGTGAGAGGACTCCATGAGAATAGCTATAAAATTACCCCAAACGTAAAGGGGGAGCACCAGAGAAAAAGAGACATTACAGACTCAGAGGAGGAAAATCCTAAAAGGTATTGACCAAATCCAGGCAATGTTGGTCTAGAAGGAAGGATGAAGGGAGCATCTAAGAGATCCCAAACAAGGCTCATTTGGACCAACAAACTCACATAAGACAAAACATGAGGACTTGACCAAGAGGGATGAGGACTACCTGAGAAGTCCATGTCCTCAAATGAGAAGAGAAATAAAGGAGGAAAGGATGTAAACTAGAATCGCCCTAGCCCTAAACCAAAAATGGAGAAGACTTGGCTCAACTGAATAGGGAATAAAACAACACCACCCCAAGATGAATGAGGTATGGCATGGGGGAAGAGAAAAAAAATATTTCCACCCTCACCAACCAATCAACCCGAGCCTCTACTCTAAGAAAAGGCAGGATTGACTTGTGAGGAAGCCAAATGTCCATGCCATGGTGGAAACGATGGCTCCTGGAAAAGAACAAGATGAGCAAAGTCCCGCACAATCTGAATTGGAAGGATCCGAGAAGAGGTCCAACGAAGTCCAGACTGAAAACACACAACTCCTACAGACCCCAAAGAAAATCAGAATGCAGGGGGAAGTTAATGAGGAGAAATGCATCTGACACAACACCCTCATTCTTTACAAACCAGAAGAGAAAACCCAACTAAGGACTAATTACGACCACATGGTGAAATATGAAAGGACTAATAAATGGTAGAAAATCAACCAAGCAATGATAGAGTACCAGTCCTCCAACTTCAAAGGGACAACAAACACTACCCATGATAGCACCCTTGCAAAGCAAATCCCAAAGCACCTCCTAAATACTTTGGTAGAAAATGGAAACCTGAGGAGGAGGGAAATTCTTAAAATGAACAGACTAAATGTGATCACTTCAGAACCCAAGGATCTGAGAGAAATTATCTTTAAACTTGGGTAAAGCTGTTTAAAACATTGTTGTACCATATCTCATGTTGTAAGAATGTTTGTATAATGTACAGCAAAGTCAAAATGAGCCAATTGCCACTTCCAACATGTGGAATTGAACCCCGACCCCTAGTGTTGGAAGTCCATATAATAGCATTGTCCTATCAAAGGAACATGAGTCCAGCCCGCACTGGACCCAAACCCACACGAAATTATCAAGACCGCCAGTTTCCCCAAAAACAGCACCCAAAGGACTGACAGTGAACTTCAAACATTCGGGAGGTCAGAATCAAGCAGGTGGAGGAATGGGGATAAGGTGGGAGAAAAGTAAAGCCAAGTGAAGTTATGCAACAAGGCTGATCTATCCCTGGGCTCCCAAAATTTGGGAATGCCCCCCAAAAAAACACCTAGTATAAAACAAAAGTGCCATACTTGAAAACCGATTTAAGAGGGTTCGATCCCCACAAAGGAACAAGCCACTCCAAATTCTATAAGCCTATGAAGGGAAATGATAAAACATATACCTGATTGAAAAAAGGTCTACCAAAGGGAAAAGCAGGCCTGGACATCTCCCCCCAAATGACATGCGACTGTAATTTATAGGCAGCTCAAATCATCATGTACATGAAGCATTACAAGATATAAGAGGTCAAGCACCAGGTGCTCAGAAGTTAAAAAAAATGTAGCCAACTACTAGTGGACAGCCGTTACATCCTGAGCCAATATAACTTGCTCAGATGCCTTGGAAGTGGCAGACAAATCAGCTGTAGTAGATACAGCCACCGAATTAGAAGCCACTTATAATCACACATATCTGACGAGTAGAGTTGAAAGGAAAACAAAAGAGAAGTTTAACTCCATAAAAAAAGAAGTCTCAAGACTGTACAAATTTCAAAAAAAAATTACAGCTCAGAAAAACATAAGAATACGTGGTCAAAAATTTAAACTGTAAACTTTGGCAATTAAGTGAAAAAATCAATATGAAATCATGTCCAAACTGTAACACTGCCAATCGAGAAGTGATTAAGGGCTGAAAGATTGGAGAGGGTGCTAGTTAGGATAGGGATAGTGTTGCACTCCTATTTGAGGAAGATTGCTGCATAATCATTTGCATGTTAGCATGCAGATGTCTAACATTAACATACATGAGAGTAAGTGGGAGTATCAAAGCTAGGTGCGAGCGTAAATTTGCACCTATAGAGGGCAGTGTAAGTAGAGAAAAGCTTTTTGTGAGTGGAGGTAAAATATTGTAATGGAAGTACAGAGTATATTCAGTAGCATATCATAGCTTGAACCTTGGAACATTCAATCCACAGTCAGGCAAACTAGCCATTGCATTATGCCTGAACCAAAAATTATTAAACATGAAAGTTTTAGTAAGCTGTAGGTGTTAGCCAATAAAAAGTTTACAGTTATTAGTTATCACTTGCTATTTAATTAATGAGTAGAACTGGGTAAGCTTGAATGATATATGAGCTAGAGACTGCACACATGTAATATATCACAAGACAGTCTTCATAAACAACACATAAACTTATTAAAAGAAAATTCATGACTACTGTGCTTATGATAGCTCATATTGTAAAAATTAATAAGGCCAAAATTTTACTCTCTTCTAAGTAAAATTAAGAAAAACAGTTACACGTTAAGGCACTGAACAGAATGTACTCACCTTAACAACCTGAAGCATAGGTTTGGAAATATTCATGCACTGGTCAGGTTCTCCAATAAACATACAACCATCCTTGTAGCTACTTAAACGAAATCCCACAGTAACCTCCGATGACTCCACATGTCTTCCTACAGTAAATTCACATTTATTTCGATAGCCAGTAGTAACAGGAGATTCTCTGATTGGTAGTAATGGACAACACTTAAAATCATTTTGTTCCCTTTAAAAACAAAAAGAAAATTATGTTTATAAAATCCTTAAAAAATAATCTGTTAAAACTAATAAAACAGGTGCTGAATGATAAATAATCAAAGCTACACCAACCAAATAAATTTACATAAAACAGTACATATATGGCTTAGCAAACTAGTTCAAAACAACAAATTTTGTGTTTAATAATACTTTTCCAGGTTCTTGTATTCAAATTTCGAAAACTTTCACTCATGTGGACTATTAGCCTGACCATTGGCATCATTATTAAAGTTACTTCACTTAAAATTAACTGTTAAAAGATTATTAACCCTTCTCAAACTGAGATAGTATCACTGATATCCCCACATTCTTCCTTCTAACAATGGAAATACTTAAAGTACGTGAAACTTTGGATTAAATTCCTAAACAGTATCTAGTTTCTGCTTTAAAAATCTCTATATCCCTTTTTTTTATCCCTTTATATGTCCTGAAATCGCCAAACTTTTGTTGTGAGACACTTCTCTGAAAAAAGAAAAAAATACTTCCTTTTATTTTACAAATTCAATTTGTATTTAATCGTTGATCAGATAATTCCATTTTATATATATATATACAGTCAATTTAAACTTGATTGATTTTTATTAAAGTATTTCTTTTCATACTTTATTTTGAACTGAAGTTGTCACCATTTCTGGCAATAAACTGTAAAAAACACCAGACACACTGACCAAGATTTACTGGTCACTTAAGACCAGTGGTGGGATTCAGCCGGTTTGCACCGGTTCATGCGAACCTGTTCTTAGAATTTAATGACCTCCACGAACCG
>NW_013668450.1:89365-100208 GCF_000517525.1 Limulus polyphemus | reverse complement strand
TATATTTTTAACGTATTACATATGGAAGAAATTAATAAAGATTTGAATTTTGTTAAGTTGAAAGATTATAAAACACTTTTTTAATTGACAGTTTCTAAAGAATCTTTAACACTATCCGTGATGGCCTATTTTTATTTTCTCATGCTGCTAGTGAGAGAACCTGTTGTTAAAATATTTGAATCCCACCACTGCTTAAGACCCAAGTTTTCAAAATGGCATCACATTAGGCCAGGTAACACTATTCTTCTAACAATATTCTTGGTCAAAATCAACTTACATATGATAAAGATACTTTCTTTTCGATAAATTAGAGTTTCATTTAGTTATGTGTTATGGGTGAAAAGTAATAATGTTATATTTCACCACTGACTCAGGATTTGTCAGCTTTGGAATTATATATTAACCTTAATATTAAAATACAGAAAAAACTCATATTTATTTCACTGTACACAAAAATGCTCCGCTGGCCCAGGGTTTAAACCATAGTTATCAACAAATCACACAAATATGTACATACATGACTTACAGACTGAGCTGTAACTTGTAATATTAATAATTAAAACATACAAGTTATGAGTACTACTGTATTTAACAATATTTTGGCTTTTGAATAGTAAGTATTTAAAATTAGAGGTTTAAATATGTAAAAATGTTTTATATATTATTCAAACTGTTACTGAATCAGAAAACTTTTTTAAAATTTAAAAATCAAATTTTAAATATTATTTACCCTGATGCCTATGACTAAAGAATTTTGAGTCTGGGTTACTGTGAATTCCATACATACTAGTCGGGGGATACAGCAGTTGTGGGATACAACTGTTAAATATGTACTGTCACTGAAATTCTTTTAAGATTGGCATCATATTCATTAACAATAAGCTAAGCTATTGTAAGCCTGATATACAAACATATGTGCGTGATTCAATTACAGACTTGCAAGTTAAAATATCCAGTTACTTAGTTTCATATTTATAACACTTTCAAATCTACATGATTTTTTTTTCATGATTATAGTTATTTTTTGATGTAATGGTTTATTGATATGAAATGAAACAGCTGTGTTTGGGTGAAATGCCTTGTACACCAACTCAGAATTCCAAAGTATTTTTCGTATGTACGATAGAAAAAGGCAAGGTGTTTTGAATGTTGGATCACAATATGGTTCTTTAGATTCTGTTGTATATGTAAAGTGTATAACCTCAGCAGAGATTTTACATTTTTATATATTCTGAATTAAATCATCTTATTTTAAATACCTCAATATAACCAGTCTACTAAATACGTAAACTGGTTAACTTGCCTATAAATTTCATGTCTGCATCACATATACTGCATCAAATTGTAATATCTCTAAGTCTTATAATACTGTAGAAGAAATCATTGTAATGAATACAGGTATGTACTTATTTGTAATGTTATACTTTAGTCATCCTAATGAAATAAAAAACTTTGGCTAGTAAAATTTCAAATCAGACTAGTATATTTCTCACAAATGTTTACACCCTTGATTGAATACATCTGTTTTGCATAATTGGATAAAACTTTTATATATTAAACCATTCTCAATTTTTTTGTATGTCAATGTGTTGGGTGCATGAAAATTTATTTTTGTGACAATTTTCATCTTGACTGTTATAAATATGACCACACAGAAGCTCAAAATATAAATTTTTGGGTTGTTTGACCTTTCACTCCATAAAATTCTTAAAAAGGCCAAAATAAAAATAATGAAAAAGGCATCTAGGTGTATTGGATCAAGGTACAACCCTACCAAGTTTCAAGTCAATCTGCCAAGAAATGAAGGAATGGCAGTCAACTGAAAAGTGTTTGGAAGAAAGAAGAAGAAACAATAGAAAACAGGGTGTCTTTGTGGAGATACAATGAACAAACATAAGCATACAAGAAACTAATTATTTTGAGGTCTTTATTTTATATCCACAAATTCCAATTTATTTAATTTTTTAATTTTATTTTATTAAACCTTTGTATCAACATAAGATATCTAGTAACATATCTAGCACAGTTTGCAATTCACGAACATCTTAAGGAAGAATCAGCACACCAAAGTAAGATCAATAGGGCACAGGACGTAAAAAATAAGATTATAAAATTATGTTATTCTTGTGAGATGTACTGTTTGTGCTAATTAGATGAAATTATAATGATTTGTACATGTAATTGTAATGTGATAACCTGGAATACAACAGCTTAAACTTTAAATACATAAGAAAAAGTTTATAAGTACAATTTGAAGTATAAAGTACTTAAAACTTGAAAAAGAGAGATAGGTACTACTTAGGATTTTAGTACCACGTGTGTTTCTTAAAGTTTTCAAGTGCTAATTTTACTGGAGAAAGTGGAAATGCAGGTTTGATACCATTGATAAAACATGTGACCATTTCTAGTATGAACCAGCAAATTCAAACACACACTAATTTCTATCTAGTTTTTTAAGTGTTAGAGTTTTCAAGAAGTTTTAACTGTGAACTTAAAACTGTGCATAGTTTAAAAATTAGTTTATCATCATTCTACAGAAAAATAAAACATTTGGATTAGGCTAAACATTAATCCATATATGATTCTATTTCCTCAACCACATTCAACACCAACCATTTTCTGCTTCCAAAAGTTTTGTTGCTAGTCTCGGAACTTGGTTCAACTGTGGAAAATGAACTTCCAGATCTAATTGATAATGGCAGGGAAAAATTAGTATAAGCTGTATTAGTTGTTCTGCAGCATGCTAGTGCTCTTACTAGTTACATTTGACAGTAGGTTAGCATGATACTGAATAGTTTGTTTTTTCAAAGAATTAACTTATAACGTAGTCTACATATTTAAAGGTCTTGTCTTTGAACTATACCTGAATCAAAGTAAATGATCATGAACTCAAGCAAGTACTAAAAATGTGTGCCTGAAGAAAAAAACCTTATTGGAAGAAGAGAGGGATAAAGCAGGAACCATAAAATGTTGAAGCCAATAATTCTAAAAAAATGCAAACAATGTTAACAATGACATAGAAAGACAGAAACATAGCAGGCCAATATTCTAACTCCTCAAAAAAAAAAATACAAACACATTTGCAAACAAATAGATAACAGCAAAGATTGAAGTAAAATCATAATAGACATTTCAAGAATGAAGTAATGACATCATATGATCTTGTTTTTTTATCCTAGCATCTGCCACATTGGACAGCAGCACACATAGATTCAAGGCAATGAAAACAAACTTGAGCTCCACCAATAGACTTGGTTCAGAACCAGATATGTCTTTATAAATTTCTCAGCTGACCCAAAAATAAAATGAATATGGGTTGATGCAGTTATAGGACAAAATTAGCAACTTTTACAGTATTGTTACGCATCTGCTTGTTTGATAATTTCCTGTAAAAATTCTTTCCGCGAAACTTTAGCGATACAAGTCCTTTCTTAATTAAAACTAGTTTATTCTTTCTTGTTAGGCTGGTTAGGTCCATGGTTAATATATCCTCCCTGTGTAAAGAACAATAAATCATCCTTTAATGTATTTAATTCACTTTGAAATTTACTAATCTTTTCCATTTGTGTATGCTGGATTTTTCTCAATTGTTGGAGACTTTCTTCTTGTTTCTTTTCTCATTCTTCTTGTTTATTTTCTTTCTCCTCCAACCACTGCTGTAGTCTCTCTTGTTTATTTTCTTTCTCCTCCAACCACTGCTGTAGCCTCTCTTGTTTATTTTGCTGTTAGAGCTGCCACTGTTGTAGGTTTTCTTGCCACTGCTGCTGTCTTTCTTCTTGTTCTTTTCTCGAACTTCTCGTTTCTTTTGCTGTTCTTGTATTGCTGCCATCAAATCTGCTAAGCTGTAGTTTGATTTGCCACTTCTCGTCTCCATCTTTTTTTTCTTTTTTTTTCTATCCCACTTCTGACACAAATTTGTTACGTATCTGCTTGTTTGATAATTTCCCATAAAAATTTGTTCCAAGAAACTTCAGCGATACAAGTCCTTTCTTAATTAAAACTAGTTTATTCTTTCTCGGTACAAACACTTGACTCGATTATCTCATTATTTCTCTTCAATCTATCTTTGGCTTATATACTAAAAAAGAGGGCGTCTAGCAAACGCTGGGACATTTGTGAGGTTGCCTGCTAAGTCACGATCCTTCTAGAAACTCCAGCGCACACGCTCCCAGCATCGTGCGACTTCCGCTGTTGTAACACTATATTTGTATCTGTAGTACACACTTTGTTAAAGATATCTGTCATAATATAAAATACTGCTTGATTTAAATATTAGTGATTAATTTATATTTGTGAGAGAATATTTTCAGGTTTTATTATTATAAGAGTTAAAAGCAGATGATTGTAAAAGGCTTAGTTAATAACTAATTCATGTTGAGAATATAGAAAGTGGCCAGACGACTATGTAATAAAGATATAAATAGCATGAGACGAGCAGGAAGCAGCAAACAGACCGAAGCAAACAGATAATAGGAAAAGAGAATAAAGTTGGCATAAAGTACCATAGATGTGATAGGCCTAATGATTGACATAGGTCTAAAATTTAATATGTCAGAGTGAAACCAACAGTATAAAAAAAGATAAGAAGTATAATTTTATTCCTTCAAAGCGTGGTTCTAAAGTAATTGAATCAGCCTAGGTACTCTTTGACAAAAGGAACAGAGGATCTTCAGAAGAAAGAAGACCAAACGATTTACAATAACTTATACCACAACTGTAAGTGAATGATACACAGAATACTAGTATGATAGTAATATATAGAAGATAGTTCAACTTGTCAACTGAAATTCTAAAGTAATTGAAAGTGGACTTTTGACTAGAAGAAAAGAACTATATATAAATAGTGTTTATGATATGCCTGTAATTTCTATAGTATGAAAACTTTGTTGTACATACATTTAACTTGTTCCAAATATATATATATATTACTTGAAAACAAGTAAAGTGTGTGTTGTTTATTCATCTTTGAATTTATCACTAACAAGTCACAGACACCTACCATAGAAGAATTCTAAGCCCAACAACAACATAGTATATATTTATACTATTAAAAAATATATGTAAAATCCATTTATTTTGACAATTAGCAAAAAGAAGAACATATATATATATATATTATTTTTAAAATATGACAATATTGGAAAAAAAATCTATGAAGGAATATTTGTATAAATTTAAACTTTATTATTAAATATTGTATAAGTAATATACCACATATTAATTATTGAAATTAATGACATTTGATAATGGCTTTATATCATTTCTGTGGGCACTAAAGAGTAATGTTTGTAAATACAATGATATTAGTACTGTCATTAGATTAGGCCAGGGTACTGTAGACCAAAAGGCATAAAGGTAACATACTATATTACTCAATAATGGTGACAACATGTTTTATACTCATACTAGAGACTATTGGAGATAAAAAAAGAAGAAGCTACAAAAAAACAAATTCACCCTAGCAAGTCACAATCACTTTTACTTTAATATCTGACACCCATCCTGTAAATAATTTAAACATCCAAGTTTCTATAGCATATCATAATTTTGTGGGTTTATCTTCTTGTGGATTCAACAAAATACTTATAAATATCATAGTACCTTGGAACTGATCATATTTGGACTTTGATTCATGATCAGGCAAGTCATCAGCATGAATAGTCATCCACTTCATATATGGAATAATATTAAGTGGATTGAAAACAATGGAATCACCCAAACAAGGTTATCTCAACTTATTTTCATAAGCCATTTTGGCATAGTTTTAAAGATTCTGAGCATATTCACTCAGCTTTATCACTACCATATTCACACAGAACAGCTTAAAACATAGAATAGTGAATGCTAATGTTGCACTTCCTGTAAATTACATGATCTGGAAAGGTCTATTAATTATACAGTAATACCTCTGATAATGAAGTAGATTAGTTCCATGATGTCACTTCATTATCAGAAACTTCATTACCAGAGGTAGATAGAACATAGAAGATATAGGGATGCACTCCAGGACTTCAGAGAAGGGGGTACAATAGGAAAACATCATTAAGTACAACAAAATAAGGTTAAAATGTGTCTGAAAACATGAAATATGCACAAAAAAGAAATACATATTCAAAATACATTAAATAAGATAATAAACCAATAAAATAACACTCACCACTGACTTCTCTTGGAGCTAGCACTATGTTATCACTACTTATTATTTGCATTTTTGTTTCCAAAGGGACGAATTTATACTGAAAGTTTAACCAGTAAAGCCACTAGTACCAGATGGACATTTGGATGACATAATTGGGCTAATAAATCACTATATAATAGCAAAAAACACTATTACATTACTAACACGAGGAGCTCAAGCAATGGCAGGTAGTAGAGGAAAGAGGGAGATTCACAAAGCTCTTTGCTGATTGGTTCCTGATAATGTAAACAAAATCCACTCGGTTGTGTTTACAGAGAACATTTAACATTTAAAATTTATTCATTTTAATTGATTTGCATGATTTTTGAAGATTTTTTTGCAAAATTAGAGGGGTGAAAGGGCCCTCCACAGCCAACTTCATTCCCAGAGGATTTGTTAACAGAGGTATTACTATAGTTGTCATCAGACATAACTTGTAGGTCTTATATTTTTTAACACTAGTGTTAAAAAATATAATAGACCTAAAAGTCATGTCTGATGATAAGTATAATAAATAATCATGCTTCATCAGCTTAGAAAAGGTGTTCACACCACAACAATTTTTGTCGTATCCCAGCTTGCCTGAAGAGCTCTGTATTGATTGAAATGCATTATTAAAACAGTGTGGTTGAAATACTATTATACACTTTTCTTCTTCTTGACAAAATCCTTAGGGATAAAGAATGTAGTGTTAAAAATATAATAGGCCTAATACTAAAGTCTTATGCAGGTATAATTCACAATATCAGGATTCCCCAGCTTAGAAAAGGTGCTCATACAATAAAAATTGTTGCTATAGACAAAGTTATGGTATAAAAGCAAAATTCTTAAATGGCACAGATGTGTGTGCCAAAATGGCATTGAAATGTATTTGACTACTTACCGTTGCTCTTGTAGCCATGGCAAAAGAGAAGGGTTGATTTTCTCAATTTTTCTTCCTAACTTCACTAAAACTCCATGGAGGTTGGATTCTTTTAGTTTTAACTGTTCCTGATAGTCTTTCTCCCATAGAGGTGTCACTACATTCTTCAGTCTGAAGAAAAGAAAGGACACAATAATCTTCATTTGCTAAATGTCTCATATCATATAAAATTCTTAAAAATTGTTTATATTCTTGTTAATAAATCCTAACAAGCATTTGGTAACATTACAAGAGGAAGGGCATAACAGAACCAATTCTATCTTTATTTCCAGAATATATATACAGATTTTGTAAATTATTTACAAATTAACTAATTTATCTTCATTATTTTGTCAAAATCAATACAATAACACATAAAACATGTTTGGTCAATTATTTTATAACATTTATCCTATATTTTACACAATTTTTTCTTATAATGTATATCTTTAGAGCAGTTTAGTCATTGTAGATGCTTTTACCTCTTGAGATGTCACTACTTAGCTTAATAAGGTATAAAGGCAGAAGTTCTTAGTAAATATACTATCACATTTGTCAGGTTTTATAGGGTCAGATTCTGAACAGCAGGTGTCTGTGACTTATTGGTAATAAATTTGAAAAATAAATGGACAGCACACAATCCACTTGTTTTAAAATAATATATTCAAAACAATTCAAATGTATGTCCAAAATATTTGTTACACTATTAGTTATCACAGTTGTATTCAGAACTTTAAATAATTGTCTCTTTTTTTTTGTCAAAGTCCACACAGCGTGTTCAAATAATTTAGAACACCCTTAGAAAAGACAAGTTATTCTTCTCTACTCTTGTTTATGACTATACAATCTGCAATTATAATACTTTAAGTCTCCACTATGCATTCTTTATACATAAACTTACAAACACACAATATAGATATATCTGACTATATCTTTAACTTACTAACTTTCACTTTCACTAACTTAACTAACTTTCTTACTAATTTGGTTGGACATGAATTTATATCTTGCCCAACTGAGGCCTCAAACTTTCAATAAACTATAAGATGTTATGATGCAACAATACTCACTTAAAGCAACAAGAACAATTCATAAGGTTCGAGTAATATGACGTCAATTCACAACAACTGAACTACATGATAAATTATTTGCAAACAGTTACATAAGCAAACTTGCCTTAACTATTGCTTCTAAAATCAGTAAACTTAACTCGTGTTATGAAAACTAAATAATAACTCTTAAACTAAACAGCCTTGTATATCAAACAACATTGGTTCACAAGTAAAAACAAAACTTTTTCTTTGCAGGTGAATTAATAATGAAATACATAATAGTAGATAAAAGAAGCTTATACATTATGAAATAATATTCAAAACAGATTCAGAAATAACAGTTCGGCTATTACTTAACAGAAATAAACATTACTAATTTAAACAAAATCTATTTTGTTCTTAGTACTCTAGGACATTTATTATAAATCAAAAATATTAAAAATGACAGTGACTAGTGAGATTAGTAGTAGATGCAGGATAACATAAGTTACATACATTTAATTCTTAGGATTGAGTTTATGATTTTACATGAACACAACTACATCGAGCCAATTAACCACATGGTGGTGAATAGAATGTACACAACTATATTTAGGTGATCAAAACAAGGATATTTACATGCATCTACACTGTACAAAGAGACAATAAACTTAGTGGCATGTGCCACTTCATTTCTTAGAAGTAGATGAGAATAAGATTATCATTGGTATAAAATTAGTTATTACTTTGTACACAATAATATTCTAGTGCAAATCAATAAAATGCCAATCCAACACTTTTCTATCCTTATTACATGTTTATTTGTCATTATACATTAAGTCATAATAATAGTAATAATTCTATGTTAGGGTAAATAAGTGGGATTTTTTTTCAAATACCTTTTTTTTTAAACTTTACACTGCACTGTAGCATACTATCATCAAATCAGTGAATGTTTTTCATGCATTCTATAAAATAAAGAACTAACTTACTTTAAGTTCTTTTTTTTAAATTTCATATCAATTATCTTAACAAATATGCATTATTTTTTCTTCTTATAACATATTTACTTCCCATAAGTCTTGTGGGTTATATGTTGAAGTTCTTCTAGACAGTTGCCCAAATAGCATTTCAATCAACACACACAGGGGGAACTAGTAATTGTAAATAATTTATATGCACCATACCTAGGGTTACCAGATATCCAGAATGAAAAACTGAGTTTTTATTCCATGTGGAAAGACACAGTAACAGCTCTGAAAAAGTTTAAATTACAATAACATAGTTTTTACCATTTGCTAAATAATCTGATGTTTATTGCATTGTGCGTTAAAACCACAGACAAACATAATTTAGGTTTATGTTGTTGAAAAAACAAAAAGTTAGCCCAAATTGTTTTTAGAGCTGGACAATTTTATCAATTCATGTAATCAAATACCTACGAGTGGCAATTAGACTGATTAGTTTCACATAAAGTAATTGATTAATCGAAATTAGAGTTTCTGATAATTACAAGCATTGATTAATCTAATTATACTGATTGTCATGAAAATAATCAATTAATCAAAATTACAATTTAATTGACTGTCACAAAAATAATCAACTATTGATCTTTACTATATTTATTCCTATTGCCCAATTAATTAGTTATTTTCCTTCACTTAAAATATATTTCCAATATGTACTTACCTTCTTTCACATAACAGCTTTTCTTGTGCAGTGCTCCCCTCTATATGCAAAACTTTTTGCTCATCACTAACCTTGAAACTCCCATCTACCCCACAATAAATATGGTCTACTGCATCTTCGTGTGCAAATTATCATGCATCACACTCTCCTGATGCAGGTTACCCCCTCTAATCGATTTTGCCTCACAATCACTTACAGAATAGGCAGAAAATATGCACCAGTAGTGAAGTGAAACGATAGGAAATGTGAGAGGAGGTATGTAGCTATCAGAAATATATTTTCATTTCAGGAAAATAACTTCCAATACAGTACCTTACCTTCTCTGACATAACAGCTAGACTCCCACATTGAAAAGGTGGAGGGATATAGAGGAGCATCCTATGAAATCACCCAAAGAACACCCATGTAGAATGACATCTTTTAAGACAGGAACACCCGTTGAAGACTGCACCATTTCTGTACCAGGTATACTCCTCGTCAAGTGTGGTAGTAAGTGTCACAAAATTGGGTGGAAGTCATGAGGGGCATATCTATGATTGGATAGAAAAGACAAGTTGATCTGGCTCTACATCCCACTGAAATCTCCAGAAAGCATAACCATGGTGCTCCATGGTGTAGAATGGCCAGAACATATCAGACTGAACCTGACAGGTCAACTTCAGTCCAAAACCAGATGCATTGGGTATGTATAATCTGACTCACCTCAAGTTTAGGAGACAGAAGGGATAAACTTTGTACCATCCAACTAAACAGGGCACGTGTGTGCAAATCCACAATCAGAAAAGGAAAAGCAAACTTATCGAGTCACAGTCAAACCAACATATGAAGTATGGTGGCAGGCAGAAGGCAGTACCTGTACGAGAAAGAAATGGCCACCCATTAAAGGTAGTGGGAGATGAACATATGAGGGTAGTCCACATGCCCAACTGAAGAATCTCTTGCAAAGGAAGACCTGGAAAACGACTTCTTAAAGAAGGAGACAGGGAGGAATAAGCCAGACTGATAAGCTGACAAACCCAGCCTGTCAGGGTAAAGGGTGAAAGA
>NW_013668450.1:63912-88529 GCF_000517525.1 Limulus polyphemus | reverse complement strand
AGAGGAGTAGGAAATAAGATAGGTGATACATGGAACAGGAGGCCACAGGCTCAAATGGAAAGAGGGTAAGGTAGTGATGAACAATACTGACATTTAAATCTCAAATGACCACCCAACATGAAGGTCAACTAATCTGGAAGAAATGCAATAACAGGGAAATGGTAGGACAGAAAAACACAGAACAGTACCTGTAAAAATGGAAGATATTGGACAAAGCTACACGATAACCCACAATATATGAAATAGAAGTACCACGAAAGAACAGCCAGGTGATGACAGTGGGACATGAAAGAAAAACTCCATGGCACAGTGATCAATGGTGGAAGACCTTCCACTTCCAATGATAAACTGTGAGGGAGAAAGGATGAACAGAAATGGACACAAAAGATGCTACACACATGGATAAACCAGATATCATTGCAAGGGACCAGGGAAATGCTATGTGTGAAGGACCGGTGACCAAGGTTGACAAAAGAGGGATGGTATCAGAGGCAGATGTAATGAAGGAGAAGTAGAAATGAGGAGCAACAAGAAGTACAGACCTGATACAGAGTGGATTGGACAATTAAAATTACCCTGGGAAAGAGAAGAATTGGGGAGTAGGCATATAGGTACTGGTTAGTCCAATCCTGACTGAGAAAATCCACAGCCAAGGTTTAGGGATGAGGAATTGGAAACCAAAAGAGAGGTAATTTGGTATTGAAGCAAGTGGCAAAAGCATCTAGTGCAGAGCCACTTGTAAACCTGAGAATCAAGGAACCACTCCATGGAATAAACTGGATCAGGTAGGGAATGATGGTTTGCCACGAAGTTGACGGCACCCAGGATATGACACGCCATGAGATGTATAAAAAGCATGTGGGCTCAATAAAGGAGTTACAATGTCTGAGAACAAAGCAAACGAGAACAGTTATCTCCCTGGCAACTGATATACGAGACAACAGCGGAGATGTCGGAATGGATCCAAAAATTTTTTTAAGATCAAAGGGAAGGAAAAGATACATAGTACAATATACTGCCAGATGCTTCAAGATGCTGATATAAAAGTATTGTCTGACTGGAGACCACTGTCCAGAAGCCTCCTGATGGTCAACCCACATCCCCCAGTCCCAGAGAGAAGCATCGATGAACAGATGCAAATTCAGATTAGAAGGAGGAAGTGGTACTCCACTGTAGTGTTGTCTCTGTCCAACTATCAACAGAGATCATCCAGAACAGAAGGAGGGAGGGTAATGGAGGTGTGTAAGGGACCCCAAGTAATATTCCATTGGCCCGAGCAATATCCACTGAATAGAATGCATATGTGCATGAACCAAGGGAATAAGGGCTTCCCCAAAAGTGACATGCAGAAAGTGAGGGAGAGGAAAGGGCATGAAAAACTGAAAGCTCGATTAATTTAGACAGTTGGGAGAAGGTTAGGTCTGACTGAGGTAGGTGTTGAAAAACAACCCCAAGTATATAAAATATAGGGTAGGTATAAGGAAAGACTTCTCCATCTTTATAATCCAACTCACAAAAGCTGCTTTGGTTAAAAGCAGGTGAGTGAGGTGAGACGCTACAAGTTCAGAAGGAGCTAACAGAAGCCAGTCATCCATGGAATGAATGAAATGCAGACCCTGAGCACACATAAGTCGGGCAAAAGCCTTGACCACCCAACAAAAGGCATAAGGTGTCAAGGTAAGCCTGGAGTAAAATTACAGAAAAGGAAAACTGACAGGCTATATAGCATGCTGCGAGAGAAGACTATGAACCACCTTGGAAAGACACTGGCAAGTAGTGAGATCCCAAAGAATAGGGAAAGACACAGGATTGGGAGACTAGGGAGGTGTGGAGAGGAGCTAGAGAAAAAGTCCAGCTCACCCATGGGTCTGGAGTGAAATCTTGCAACAGGTGAACAAAACAAGACAAACAAGCCTCCACTGGGCCAGTACCCACCAGATAGTCACCAGAACCGTTGGCAGCAGTGAAGGACCTCAGAATAAGAGAAAAGGCAAGGGCTGAAAGTGGGCTGAGATAAACGAGCAGCCAAAGAAGAAGGGTTGAGTGTTGTCTTGCAGATTCCATACACAACTTCAAAGATTCAGGAATATCTCAAAAAAAAGGGGGCCACCTGAAGGTCATGTAAATAAGAGGATGGCAGGTGCACCTGAGGCAAGAGTATGATCCCATCTAGAAGAGTGCAGCAGCAAAATAGCCTCATGTGAAAGGATAGGACAGAGATTTGTTGTTTGTTATGGATTTCGCGCAAAGCTACATGAGGGCTATCTGCACTAGATGTCCCCAATTTAGCAGTGTAAGACTAGAGGGAAGGCAGCTAGTCATCACCACCCACCACCAACTCTTGGACTACTCTTTTACCAATGAATACTGGGATTTACCATCACCTTATAATGCCCCCACAATTGAAAGGGCGAGCATGTTTGGTGTGGCAGAGATTCAAACCCATGACCCTAACCACCTGGCCATGCTGTGCCTAGGGCAGAGGAGGACAATCATGCCATTAGGATATGAATATCCTCTGAAAATTCCTCAGGAGAATGTTGGATAACCTCAGAATGGAGGTGGATGGATGAAAGGTACTAAAGGAGAGAATTATGCATAAGACGAAGGCAGAGAAACTGGGCCTGGGAGAATCTCACAGAACTCCCAGAGTCAGCCATTCCACATGGGCAGACAAAACTCGAGCTGTTAAGAGTCCAGAAAAGGAAAATTAGCCTGATGGTAAGCCAAGACATAATTATCTGAAGCCTGTGGTGATTGGGTCATGTTGATCCCTGCTCCCAATTGAGACAGGAAATGATCAGCATGAATCCTGCTATTTGGAGAAGGAGGAAAAACAAGGTACTTAGACAATGTGTGGTGTGTAACAGGGAAAGGGTAGGACACAAAACTTGGTATAGAGATAAAAGGTAACATACCTGAAAAGGCTGAGGGGGCCTGGCTGATTCCTTAGGAGAGGCAGGGGCTTGTTTTCCCCTCAACTTCAGAGAATAAACTAGGCTTATGACAAGGCTTACTAAGTACAACATGAGTACAATCGATTTTGTAACATCGTAAGTATTAGATATCAGTTTTTCTACATATTTTTTATTTATTGTTTTATGTTTTAGGAGAAGTAACTAAAAATTAAGCATTTATGAATAAATGGTAATAACATATATACATGTTCATAGTATTTACACACTTTGTATACATATACTGTTAAATTCCAACCACTCAGAGGATAAATAATATCCAAATACATACCAACTTCATTTGATCGACCCAGACTTTTTACACAGCCATATTATAAACATTTCATCGCACTTTTATTACTTTAGACAATTCTTAGTTGTAACCACTGTACTGTAAACAACCCAATAAATCTTCACCCACTGTGTTTTTGGAGTCAGGATTACAATAAACTCTGTAAGAAACATCTACTTATTGCACTGCACATGTTTATTTGCTATTGAAAGTGTCATATTATGGTGTCATGTCAACAGTCTAATGGCAGAAGTGGTGATTCATTGTTTTATGTTCAGCAGGTTTTTACTTAAACTGCTAATAGCAGAATAAACATAGGAAACAGAAGTGGAAACTCTCAGCAGTACTTTGGAATTTCGTGGTCAATATTCTAAAGGATACAGCAACATTACTAATTTTATTTCACATTTTTTATTATGGTAGTTACTAGTTTAGTCAAACTGACCAAATGTGTACAGAGTTAGAGTAGAGATAATAACAGATAAAATATAAAGTCTTAGTGAAAAAAAAACCTTTGATATTTATTTAGGAGGTTTTAGAGATTAAGGAAATGAAATTTGATAATTTTTAGATAAGGAAAAGCATTTTTAATCTTAAATTGAAAATCACTTTTCACTCAAAGCTTTCAACAGTCTAACTTTATAAATTCAAGAACAAATTAGTAAAAATACTTAAAAAAATACAAATTTTTTGGTCTACAAAACACTTGTAATGTTTACTAAAAGCTTGAACAACTTGATGAAAATACATAAAACAGGTTAAAAGTTATATATTAAAGCTCTGATGGTCATTTTGTGGTCACAAGGTCAGTGTAATCTACCAAGTCAGTAGCAAGAGGATTAATGGATATCAATTCCCCACTGAACAAATAAAATATTCAAATACACAGTTTAAACACTGCAAAAAAAATCTCCTACCTTAGAGCTACAGGAATATTAGGTTCTTCTTCCTTGAGCTGTTTTTTTTTTATTCTATCGTTATTCTCATGCAACTTTCTTTTCTTCACCAAAGGATCTGCTATAGGATTTGCCTTCTACAGTACCAAAATATAACAATAATGTTTGCAATTCAATGATCTTACATCTGCAAGTACACAGTATACTATTTTACTTAATATTCCCCTACAACCAGAGAATTATAATTCTTTAATATTTTAAAAACTGTTATATTAAACAACAATTATTTATTAAATACATAAAACGTGAACTTTAAAGCATTCTACTCATCACTTCAGTAGAAAGTTGATGGTTACATCCATCTTTTATGTTTTCAGATTTATACATAACTTGCTTTGTATATTATGTCTTCATCCATCTATGATTGCTTTAGTTTTATCTATCAATTTTCTATAAATGATAAGGTTAGAATGCTGAATTTTATATTAATTTATGATTTTTTTTCTTAGATTAAAAAATTTATGGGATTTACTGTCCTGGACCAGATTAATATGAAACTTTAGCTCATTTATAAATAGGCCTATACCGATCAATATAAACAGTATTTTTGATATATCCTTCAGATATTATAATAAACAATAGTAATAACTGCTGATAGTTTAACCTAAAATTTTACTGAAGTAAAAGGAAAAAAAAAAACAATTTTGTGCATCAGGCAACAAACATATTGTTAAAATATTTCTCATCTCATCAAAGGTTTCTGCATGTAATGATTAGTAAAATATATGATAATTAACTACAATATTCATAAATGAAAATAAATTATACTGTAGCTGAACTTACTTTTACTTTTAATTCTCGTTTTTTGAAACTATGGCCCTGGAGTTTTTTTAAAGCCTCCTCTCTGTCTTCTTCACAACTACATTTTCAGAATGGAAAAAATTATGGAAATTGTGATTGCCAAATTTTTTGTTACCTCCCATATTTTCAAATATTATTACTTATTCCAAAAATGTTATATTTTAAGTTCTGATTGTCACTTTGTTTTTGATTTTTCATTACTTTCTGAGTATTCGATTTTTAAGAAGCCTTTTGTCTAAAGCCCTTTCTTAACAAGGCAAACTATGCAAGTTCAAAAAAGCACTAGTGCTACTCTTTGGACAAATTTGCTAACCAGAAAATTACAATACATTTTATATGTTGAACTGCTACACAGTTGTGACCTAGATATTACAAGCATGATATCATCTATCATATCAGGTGTTAGTAAAGCCTAATCAAACCCCCATTATGTGGGAACAAAATAACAGCAATTTTTTCAACTTATGTTAACAAAGATTGATCAAACCCATTATCTTGAGGAAACAAGGTCACAAGAATCTTCCATCATTATTGAGATGCTTCAACAAACCCTACACCACAAGAGAAATCACAAAAGTCCTTCACCATAGATGTATATATACAATGTTACAAGCTTATCATGTGTGAAACAGTAAAAAACATATTTATTATATGTGAACACTATCACAGCAAGCCTTTCGTGTGTTAAATAACAATACACCCTCTTCTATAATGTGTATATGAACAGTTATATACACATATTCTCATGTGCAAAGGAATTCTGAAAAAAACATCCTTTTAGTAAAAAAAATGTTACTAAAACCTGTTCACCACGTGTGAGTAAGGTTGTAACAAACTGAATCTGGTATCAGCAATCAAAAACACCTCTAACCATGTCACCAAATTACAAAAAAAATCTTCACCATATGTGATCAAATACAAGATTATCCATAATCCATAATGGATAAATAAGACTCAGAAAATAACATAATCCTTATAATTCATAATAACTGATAATATGGATTAGAGCAATGAAACAAAAAATAAAGAGCTAAGACAATCTCTTACAAACTTATTCCACACAGTAATTATGAACAAGAAAAAAAAACTGGTACATGGAATAAAAAAAAACATTGAATTTGATTAATTAGAATAACTTTAATGTCAAATGTTTGTATACACTTTTCAAAGGCTTAAAGTAAAAAATAATGAACATCATCTAGAAACATAAAATCAAACAAATATATACAAAATGACAGAGTGAGAGCTTTGAGAATATTAATATAAAAAAGATATAATTTATTACAAAAAAATGATAACTGGGTACCAAATGTATTTACTTGAGAACAAGAAACTAGAAACATTCAAAACATTTTTGCATAATGAAAAAGGAGACATAGACAAATATTGAAATTATGTTATAAACAATTCAAGTTAATCCTCTCAATGGTCAGGTCAAAGGTCACATAATGATGTTTTAGAGGGTTATTTTCAAAATCTAATTAAACAACTTTATTATCATTGTTTGTCAATAAAAATGGCATCAAAACATAGATTATAATTCAAATATTGATATTATATACGTTTTAATTTGTAAATCAAAAGTAAAATATTTTTAAAAAGTACCAAATATGCTTTTTTGCGTGTCATATGGCATGTCTTCTTGCTCAGTTTATATTTTATTACGCCTACTATACAACATCTATATTGTTTTATGAATTGCAAACTCAAACTTCAGACAATGACAAGTTAGAATATAAAATAAGAATCTGCCACTTTATTGATTTGCTGAGACATCAATATATTTTGCAAACCTATGAGGGTAGCCCTTCCCACTACTTCATTCCTTTGAAACCTCTTGTCTACTCACACCTACTTTTCTTAAGTATGCATTTATAACCAACAGAAAGAGTACATTCCAAACTACGTAAAACTGAGTCATTTATAATTGATCTGAAGGGGAAACTTGTGTTTGACTAGAAATTTTGAAGTCTACTGAGTAAGTCATTGCTCTGAACAAAAATGAGATTTCTTTTAACCTGCATATAGCTTAGTTAGAAATCCAGATAAATTAAAATGGTTTTATGTGTAACAGTATTGTTATTTGATAATTTTTTTATTTCCTAAAATGCATTTTTGAAATCTATAAAAATTAATTTGTCTTCCCCCTTCACTTGAGAGAATAAACTAGACTTACAGCAAGGCTTAGCATGTACAAATCAATTTTGTAACATCGTAAGTGTTACAAATCATTGTTTTTTTATATATCTTTTAACTATTGAGTTATGTTTTAAGAAAATACTAAAAATTAAGAATTTATGAATAAATATTAACAATACATATATATATATATATATACATATTTATAAGCACCTATACACTTTGTATACTTATATAACTAATTTATGACCATCCTGGAAGAATAATTAACACCTAAATACCTACTAAATTTATTGGATTGGCCCAGACTATGTACAGAGCCATATAATAAACATTTCTAAGTTTTATTACTTTAGACAATTTTTGTTGCAACCACTTTTTATAGTAATAAAAAGCTGATAAATCTTCTCTTACCATGTTCTTAGATTACGATAAACTTTGTAGGAAAGTTTTGTTAATTGTGTTGTATTACAAGATCATGTAAACAGTCAAAGGGCAGAATTAAATGCTTTATGATTGGCAGGTTTCTACTTCAGTCACTAACAGTAAAATAATCATAGGAAATAGATGTCAAAAGGTTAGAAGTAGAAACTTTAAAGGGAAGTACCTTGGAACTTTGTGGTCAATGCTAAAGATGACAGAGTAGTACTACTCAGTTTATTTCACATTTTTCCACCTTTAAAGTTTTATGAATTTGGTCAAATTAAATGACTGTACATAGATTTAGGATAAAAAAATAACAGACAAAATATAGAGGTTTTCTGAAAAAAAAATTATTTGATAATTATTTAGGAGGTCTTAGAGATTATGCAATGAAATTTGAAAATTTTCAGATAAAGTATTTTTAATCTTAACATGAAAATCACTTTGCATTCAGAACAGTCCATACTCTGACTCCATATATTCACAGACATATTTTTACAAACAATACATAATTAAAAAATCTGATCTTTTTGTCTATAAAGCATTTGTAATGTTTACTAAAAGGTTGAAAAATGTCATGAAAGTACACAAAACATGTTGAAAGTTATAGTGGTCACATGGTCAGTGTAATCCACTGAGTCAGTAGCAAAAGAGTTAAGAACACCAGAAATACTTATAAATTTAAAACAGAAAATGATATCTACAGGCACACGTAGATATAACTTTTCCATAAGTGCTTCTACAAGTAGTGCCTTTACTACTAATGTGCATATCAACTCTTTATTTGTTCACTGTTGAGACAGAAAGAAAACTACAGAACATAGACTACGGAAACAATGGTTAAAGAAAAAAGAAACTGTGAAGAAGTCACAGTTTACAAGCTGTTATAAGGCTGATGGACATACTAGTATCATATAGAAAAAGCATTTTCTCTTCTTATAAAACTTTAGAGAACCATCATTTAGATTTCACACACAAACTATTAGGTAATGAAAGTATTTGGTTTTGGTGATGATACTTCTTTGCTTTGAGCACTTAAAGATTTTTTAAACCTATTTCTCGTATATTTAGAAAGCCAGATACATTAAAGTTGTTTTGGAACAATCTATTATAGTGCCAAATATATCTGGTGTTCTAAAATACATATCTGAAAACTATATGAATTTTTATTGGAACAACTGAATTAGAAAAAAAAGTGAGTCCTAGTACAGGTGCTTAAATTGTGCAAAGTTCACATGAGTCATGAGCTTTGCTCATGGTGTTTATGAAAAATGACTAATGGATTCCTGCTGTGATTTATTGCTTTTGATGGAGGACAATGGTCAAAAGTACAGGCAATAAAACCATAAAAATAGTAAGATGAAAAGAAGTATTTTTATTCTTAGCTTGAAAATTAACTTTCAATCAGACTGACTTGGTAAAGGCTTAATAAATTCACAGACAAGACTTTAGTATAAATACTTTATTTTAAAAAAATCAGCTTTTTTGTATACAACAGACTTGTTATGTTTACTAAAAGCTTACCAAATTTCATGAAGTTCAGAGTTATAGTACACAGTTGCACACTTCCAAATGGGTCAAATTCACCCACAGAAAGAATAAACTTATCAAATTTATATCAAGTTTCTGCTTCAAAACAAATTTTTTTAATTGTACCAAAACTTAAATTCATATTTTTATATGCAAGGTAACATACTTGATAATTTTTTTAATTTAAAGCATTTTGTTTTTATTGTGTGATAGTATTTTTCATGTTTTTCAAAACAGAATGCATGGCCAGTTGAATAAATCACTCACTTTTCAATAAAATGCTGGTGGTGGTGGTTGACATTTTTCTTTAAACATAACTTTTACAAAAATCTCTTCAAAATCACAAAATATAACATTAATTGCATTATATTCTGTGGCATTACTGCTTGACATGTAAAATAAGTTCAAACAGATACAACAGTTACAAGTGCATTTTACCACCACAAGTGAAACGGTGGGTTTACCTTTGATTATACTACAAAAATATATAGTTTAGAGCTGTTTAGTCCAGATACATAAAGTACACCTATTGTAGTCATGTGTGCACTGTATATTACCAAACTGTGATGGTTTTCTCTTACTAAAAGTTCAGTTTATATATATTTCTGTTGGACTGAAGAAGCAAATACAGATAAAAATCATAAAATCAAGCTGATCAAAAAAATTTTCATTAACTTATTTCAACATAAAAATGTACACAGAATGGGTAAAAAACAAAAATAAATTATAAAAAATTAAGCAAGTTTATTACTGAATAGAAGTAGACTAATATACTGAAATTGATCAGCTTTTTAAACTTACCGAAATGTCACAAAAGCAAATTTAGCATTATTTCCAAGTATTTTGATTTTATGTGGCTTCAACTTCAGTTTGGCAGTAAGTTCCTTCTTCAATTGCTGAATAAAATTTAAAATTATTCACCTCTAAAATGTTCTCATATTTTTCCTTCATAGAAACTAATTCTTGAAGCAAATTTTAGAAAATTCCAAATGTACACTAAAATCTCCACTATGAGTTAAAATGTCTAACAGTTGAGTACAAACTAACATGTATTAGTATACTACCTATACACCAGTGTTAGTGTTAGTACTTTGGGACATTCTTGTAGTCTTTGCTGTATCTAAATTAGTTCATGACATTTAGACTTAGAAGAACCTGTGATGTAGTTATTTACTTTTTAATTAAATATGATTTGAGCCATGGTCAGTAAATGATCAAAAATAAAAATGATGAAAATTTGAACAAATTTGAATTATACTCAAGGAAAAAAACATTTAGATGTGACTGCAAATTAGAATTTGATTTCATTGATTTTCTGGCTGAAAAAAAAATGTTCCTTTTTTTTTTTACACTACAAGTTAAGATTTTAAAAAAAAAGCATTTTTGGGCCTAATTTAGAGTATGCTGTTTAGATTTGAAAAGAAATAGAGTCTAGTGATGATAATATTTAGGTATTCCATGCTGGTAAGGAAACCTAAGTTGAACATCTGTAAATCTAGATGCAGGTCTGTTGTAAATCACTTCTAACATCTGTTAACTAATGGAGCAGTTTTACTATATATACATAGCTTCCAATGTTAAAACTTTCTTCATTCTAGATCTAAATCTAGATGCAGATCTATTGTAAATCAGTTCTAACATCTGTTAACTTATGGAGCAGTTTTACTATATATACATAGCTTCCAATGTTAAAACTTTCTTCATTCAGTTCTGCCCTCTACATACACAAATATTTCACTCACCACTAGCCTTGATACTCCCACCTACCCCATGTGTTTAAAATGGTACAGCTACATTGTAGCATGCAAAGAATCATGCAACAACCTTCCACCAATAGGTGTATCATTCCTGTTGCAGTTAGCTCCCTCTATACTGTAGAACTCAACCTTCACTTCATGATTAGGCAAAAAAAAGGCACAGGAAGTGGAGAGGTAGGGAGGAAAGTGTGAACATAGGTAAGTGTTTATCAGAAATATATCTTCAGTGTAGGGAAATTTTAACTTCTAATATGACACCTTACCTCTTCTACATAATAGCTAGAAACTCACATTGACATGATGGAAGGAGCAGTGCACAATTTATCGAGATAAGTGCCCTTCAGAAAGCATCTGAAGAGCATCCATGTAGCGTAACATCTCTTGGTAGAGGTACACACCTATGTGACCACAAAACCCTATTTTTAAAAGCATGCCAGTTCCGATTTAGACAACCAGGACCAGAGGGATGAGCATCAATCCTGACACTGCTTTACTCATGAGTTGGTAAGGTCAGAAACAGGCATATATATGATGCAATATACAGTGAGAATAAACCTACTAGCAGTCCTGTGGAACATACCATCTCAACAGTAGGAGTTATAGACCTGAAAGATCATAGAGTGCAGATTTAAGGTTGAGTATACCTGTATAGGCACCACTCATCACAGAGCAGGATCCAACATGTAAAATTGGGCCACTGTAACGAAATATAAAAACACCCACTCACAGTTGAACCGAGTTATGGGGGATGGCAATGGGGTGGTATTCGGTATCCTGATGAGGAGAAAACAGTCACATGATGAGGTTAATGAGAGATGAAGGTGTGTGCCATGATCCGCATGCAAGCCTGGATGATCTCCCCTAACGAGCGATGGAAGTGAGAGGGTGAAATGCTGGATCTGATGCAAGGATACCCAAAAAGGACATTAGGAGACAGGAAAAAAAGGAGCAATAAGCCAACCCCATAAGCAGGCAAATACAACCCATAAGGTTAATAGGAGAAATATCTTGAGTAAAGGAAGGATTCCAATGGATAAACAGGTGAGAACAGGAATCATGGAAGGAAGTCATGTAGGCAATATAGCACCAGAGAACACGACCTGAAATAGAAATTGGAAATAGAATGCACAAATATAGTTGTGAATGTGATGTGACATTCCACAGTTACCAATGTTCTGGGAAAAACTGCAATCTGGATACAGGAGAAACATAGGTGCAGCGATAAAAATTACCTGAAATGTGTTAAGCACATTAGGACACAAAGGGAAGTAACCATGGCACAGAGACTAACAGTGAAAAATATGTCATTTATTCTAATACATCAGTAAGGATGAAGGACAGACTGAATAGCAAAGAAGGGTTGCTACACATGTGGAGAGTCCAGATTTCCTCACAATGGTCCAAACAAATGCCATGCATGAAGCTGAAGTGTGGTAATGGTGAAATGATGCAAATGATCAAGGTTATTGAAACAGGGAGCAGGAAAAAGGAACGGTAATGGAGAAGCCTGAAATAGGATAAAGTCAGGAAACAAAACTGAGCAAGCCAGAAAAGTACAATGAAATGTACTAGACACGGAAAAGTATGGGGAATAGACAAATTCAAGGAAGGAGAACATGCATAAAAGCAGAGGATGGACTAATCCTCACTGAAAGCATCTATTGCCAAAGCCAAAGGATGTGAAACCAAAGAACTAAAAAAAGGTTGGCTTGGAATTGATTTGGGTGGCTGATGCATCTAGAAGTGGTGTAATCCACTGGGCACATGACCATCAAAACACCTCAGGAATCAGGGATGAATCTGTGGGGAGAATCTTGTTGGGATGAGACAATCAATCTGCAACAAGATTCAGAGCACCCAGAACATGACACCCTATTATGTATACAAGATGTGAATGGGCCCAGAATAGGAGTTCTGATATTTGAAAACAAAGCAAACACTTATGGGTGCTCCATTGTCAACTGACAGAAAACACAACAGTCAAAATGTCAAAATAGATCATGACCAATTTGTCCAGTACAAAAATTTGGAAATGATCCAAAGCTGTAGAACATTGATGTGCAGAGCCTAATCGACCAAAGAAAGTGATTTCCAGAGAATGCAGAATCGCTCCCCAACTAGATAGAGAAATGTCTATAAAACAAAATGCTATCTGGAACAGGGAAGCAGATGAAGAATGTCCACCATGGTGTTGATCTCGTTTAATCCACCAGAATAAATAGACATGTCATAAGGGAGGGAGAAAGAGAAATGAGTCCAGGGGATCCTGAGCAAGATTCCATTTATCATGCAACACCCCCTTCAAATGCATGCAAGTGAGCATGACTCAGGAGAATGAGAGCTGCCATGAAAGCCCAAGGCCCCAAAAGAGACAGATCCTCACATGTAGTAAGAGAAGGACAGGATTGAGAGTTGAGAACCAAGAGCTCCATCACTTCAACAGTATAGGAGAAGGCTGGGCACAGCTGAGATAGGAATTGAAGAATTCTCTCAAGTGGATAACGTAGCATCCTTGATAAGAATAGTCTGAAATAAAAACACTGGCAAGAAAACCAGTTCCCAAAAAGGAGGGGAAGGAATAGGATATCAGGATAAGGAAGGTGGAGTGATAAAACAAATGGAAAGTCCTTCAGATACCCTTGAAGTATCTAAGAAGCTGAGGCAAAATTACACTATATGTGCATAAACCTGACCAAATGTGCTCCAAACTTGCCAGAACCTATGGTATACTTACCAGTATTGTTCACAGTGGGGTACCCGGTGATGAGAAATTGGAAGATGAGCCATCTAAACACAGGAGAAGGGGACAGGAAAAAGGATAGAAGGGGGAGGGAAAATAGGAAGGGGGATCAGGCAACTACCATAGAATACAAGAAACCCAGGAGGAAAGGGAGGAGTGTTGATGAGTAGCCTTCATCCTGTACACCACTGAGTTAGGAAAATCTCCAAAGACCCAGAATAAGATGTGAGTTGGTGCACATTAGCTAAAAGTGTGTGCCCACCCAGGATATCTCAAAAACATAGGAGTCAAGGATGTGTGGAAAGGGCTGAGAAAAAACAAGCATCCCACCATGGAACATATGAAGTAGCAAGTATCCTCCAACATCCCCTCAGGGGAGTGTTGGATAAGCCATGAATATGAGATAGATAGAGGAGAGGTAATGCAAGAGGTTGGTTAGGATTAAACAAAGATGGGAAATTTGGGCCTGGGAAATATTTCACAGTAGTATCAGGGACAGATTTCCATACTGGAATAAAAAATCCAAGGTTGAGAGTCCATAACTGGAAAATCAAAATGATGGTACACTAATTCATAGGTATCAGAAAGACAAAGAGTATGAAGCAGGCTAATTCCAGAACATAATAGTGCAGTAACATGTATGCATATACCATGATTTGTAGAAAAGGAAAAAAAACTAGATAATCCAAGGAAGAAGCAGAATTCAAGAGGGAAGGAGATGAACCATTAGACACAAGGGATCTAGACCAAAGGTAACATACCTGTGACAACAGTCTGGGAGCTTCCACAGTAGGAAAATCAGGATTGCATAGCAAAGGAAGGAAGGAGGAAACAGGCTATTCAAATTGGCCTCTTCCTGTGGAGGACCTCCAGAAAAAAGAAAATCTCATCTATAATCAGGAGAAACAACAGTCCACATTATGGACCCAACTCATGATGCCTGAAAAATCAATACCTCCTCAGCAGAAAGCACGAAGCCCAAAGCTTAAGAAACAGCAGGCTGAAGTGCAGTGGAAGTATGAAACAACAGTAGTAATTGTTGTGAATTGAAATTTGGAAATCAAAATTCAACTGAAAGTAGTTAATGAAATTTCAACCTACAGTATCGAGTCTCACTGTAGAAGCAAATAAAAATTGTTAAGAAAGACTAGAAACAACTAAGAAAGTTGTTTAACAAATCAAACTGTTAATGCAAAATACTACATAAACATGAGCAAAATGCTGAAATGTTTGATCTAAGCCTTGATACTCTCACCTACCCCACATATTTAATGTTGTAACTTTGTGTTATAGCATGCAAATAATCATGTGGCATCCCTCCACCAATAGGAATGCAACACACACACTTGTCACAGCTGACTCCCTCAATACTGTAGAACCCAATCTTTACTTCTCAATTTGGCACAGTATGATTTGTTAAACAACTTTCTTAGTTGTTTTTAGTCTTTTTTGCTCATGTTTGCCTAGTGTTTTGCACTAACAGTGAGTTCAAACATTTCAGAATAGCCTTGATACTCTCACCTACCCCACATATTTAATGTTGTAACTTTGTGTTATAGCATGCAAATAATCATGTGGCATCCCTCCACCAATAGGAATGCAACACACACACTTGTCACAGCTGACTCCCTCAATACTGTAGAACCCAATCTTTACTTCTCAATTTGGCACAGTAATTGACAAGAAAAGCTATTATGTGTGAGGAGGTAAGGTATCATATCGAAAGATAGCTTGAATTTTCACAAAGTTTTATTGCATAAAAATATGTATCAGAATGGTTTGTTTTATTCTTTTGTTAGCTCTTTCCCTCCCACATTTATAGATAACTCTCCCAGTGCCAGGTTTATTTTTATGTATATTAGAGAACAAACAGAAATTTTGTACATACATGTTAAAGATTTCTTTCATTTTCACCGGAGGTGAAATTGAAAAGAAAATCTGTGACACAGAGGCCTAATGCATTCTTTGATTGGCCATACCCTCTGCTGTGGACTGCAGTTTTGCCTATTCAAGGCTCATCACCACATCTTTGGTACAGAAAACCGAAGAAATACCATCTGGTATCTTATAATGATGAAGTGTATATAATATCTATGGTGTTTTGAGTTTAGGTTACTATACGGTGAAGTAAAACTAAACTGACTCTAGACACCATACAAACAGAAATTTTAATATTTTATTACCTATCTGAAAGTAAATCTGGAAAACTTTCAGAAGTTTGAAATGGAATACTCTCTCTTCATGTTAGTACAAAATTTCAAACTCATATGACAATACTTTAGTGGGGGGACTATATCTATGGAAGTGAGAGTAGTTATGTGAGAGAGCATTCAGATAAATAATCTCTAAACAAAAATTCTGACCAGCATTCTACCATCAAACAGTTTTAACAGTTTATCTTAGTACTACTAAGGAAAACATACATTCATAAAATTTCTAATATGAAACATGAAATAAAACTTAACAGAGCATAAAAAACAATAAGGAATACATGTATTTACTATCATGTACAAAACTGTCAACATTAAAAGGAAAGTTTAATGTATTTAAATATTCACGTAAGTATAAATGTTATTTCACTTACTCCATAATGTACAAACTGAGGCAAATTGCCAACTTCAATTTTATACACTTCTGAGGTGAATCCACACTGAATATATCGATACTGGCTAGATGCACTGTCATTTTGCACATTTCCTTCATATGAAGAACTTGTTTCTTTTGTGTTGCCAACAGTTTGCTCTTTGTCCACATTTTCAACTGCTTGAAGTTCAGAATTTGATCCCATTAGTTTTTCTTCATTACTTTTATCTTTGATTTCACAAATAACTGCAGCTTTTGGAGATTCCTCCATTTTGCTAGAAGAGTCACAAAATTAATAACATTTTTATTTTACAGGCATAACAGACATATGCATGCGAGGTATCATAAAATTTCATACTGTCAAATTTTGTATTTGAGCAATGTAATTAAATATTCTAATATTGCATATATTATCTACCTGTGATTCATTCTCAAATCATATATCATGCACATTGTAGCTGTTATGGGACATCCAATTCTTCAATTTTAAACATGCCAACATACCTGATGCAACCCAAGTTCACAATTATAGTTTTGATGTCCACATATTAAATGCTACAACATACTCAATATAACTAAATAAGCAGTCTTAAAGTTTTATGTCCACAACTATAATAACTGAAATACACTCATATATCATATGTAAGGTAAACAATGAAGTTTCCTAAGTTAATAAATAAATAAAAATTCACACTATGTTTTTGTATGCTCAAAAAAAGCTGAACAGTATACAATAAGTACTTTCAGGATAAGAAAATATGCCTAAACTACACGTGAAATAAAGAAATAAGCTTAATATATAATGACTAATAATGCTTGCAGTAGTAAAAAATTGTTGAAAAAAAATTAGTATTTAGCTAGAGAGAGGCCACCAAGAACTATGGCTTGCCTACCATCACTAATG
This sequence comes from Limulus polyphemus, assembly GCF_000517525.1. Lineage (NCBI taxonomy): Eukaryota > Metazoa > Arthropoda > Merostomata > Xiphosura > Limulidae > Limulus > Limulus polyphemus. Next base: position 71,450 of record NW_013668450.1, on the reverse strand, counting down.
GTAAGAAGCATTCCTTCACCACAGACCAAGGTTCGGTTATACTGTTAGCAATGTTTTATTAGTTACGAAAATCTAGCTATGTAGCAAGAAGAGTTCTTTTGCTTATTCGGAGCTTTATAAAATTCCATTAATAACAGGAAGTAAATAATTAATTTCCAATGTTAAGATTATAAATGTTATGTATCAAAATATCTTTTAAAGTTTAATCAATGTTTTATTTTGTGAATCCTGTTTCTGTCTACTAGTTTCTCATGGAAAAAATTATTTTGACTCCCACATGGTTTCCAGGGTGAGAACATTCAATGAATGGACATGGTCTCTCCATACATTAAGAAAATTCATCTGCATTTCCATGTTGTAGGCCTGGACATTGCTGTATCACAAATCATACTCCTGCAATGCTGTTATCCAGTAGATAATAATTCCTTCCAGATTTTTAAAGCTCATCGACTATTTCATAAATGCATGGCAATTCCAGTAATGAATTTTCTACCATACAAACAGTGTCAATAGTGTTTCAGGAAGACTAAACTTTTCAATAAATATTTCTTCATCATGCAGTATCTACATTCAAGAGCTGAAAGAATGATTGATACACTACAAGGTCCACTTCATCCTTCAACAATGATCACACTGCTCCAATTCCACTATCAATGGCATCAGTATCTAACAATAATTCAAATTCTTGTCTTAGATAAGCCAGTAACATTGGAAAAAAGAGGCATTAAGTCACTGGTATAACAATAAAAAAAAGCAAGGAAACTGTGGACTTCTCACTTGGTTAGGACTTGAGGACAGACTCTCACCATTGATATCATAGCATGATCTGTGAAGACTCCATTCCTACCAACAGTATTCCCAAGAAGTTCAACTTTCATGAGCATGTGCACTCATTTTCCTTGTTTCAGTTTCAAGCCTGCCTTTTTTATCTAATGGATTATCATTTTGAGATTTCCAGCCAAAGCTTTAAATTTGTGACCACACACTAAGACACTGTTGACACAAATCAGGCACTTCTCCCATTGCAGCTCTTTCAGTTAAGCTTCAATAACCTCTCAAAGTGACAGGCAAGTTACAAAGGCCAAATGGCATGACAAAAATTCCCAGCAAGCCATCTCTCATACTAAAAACAGTCTTAGATGTAATGTACTCTCATCATCCAGTTTGAATTTCCAGTATACAGATGTCAAATCTAAATTGCTGAACCAACAAGAGTTAACATTTTCCTTATCTAAAAATGTATTTCTGATAGATACTCAAAACCACACAGAATAACTTCATCCCTCCCACATCTGCCCAGGAGACTTGCATGCCATTAGTCTTGAGCTAACTCTCACCAAAAACTCACATGTTTAATGTGCATGATGACTAACAGGAGGGTGTCACAAACTACTTGTGCAGTAACCAATAACTCCCCTTAAGCACTTGTGCCTGAAATAGGTTCATTCTTAGAGGAGGCAAGAAGAAAGTACACCAGAAATGGGGAGGATGAGTAGGAAGGTGTGTATCTATTGGAAATTTCAAGAAAATACTTCATCTCGCACAAAGTTCAGCTACAATTGCTCACTGAAATGGTAGTGGGGCTGGTGTAAACATTAAATCTAGATGACCTCCCTTCAGAAAGCCCATAGAGTGTGACATCCAATGGCAGGAGATCCATAGGGCAAACCAGTGGGAGACTGTACCTAATCTTTACCAGGGTATACTCTTCACCTGCATAGAGACAAGAGGAGGGCACCCTAGTTGTTAGAGGTGTGATGCACATTACACAGGCAGTGCCAACACCACCCTATTTCCCACTGTATTGTGCTGTACACAATTAGTGAGGAACTCTCCAAGGTCCACCACCCCAGCAGCTAGAAACTGGTACATAGCAATAGTCTTCTGTGCTCCATTTGAAAAACAGAAGAATTCATATTGGAGAGACCCAAAGATGTGCAGAACACCCCATCCTGACATTGAGCACTGGTAGAGCCAGGGCAGATGGGCTGAGTACTTTTTTGTTACCACTGGTCTAATGCAGATTTTGTGAAATAAGTGTACCCTGGCATGCAACAGGAACCTGGGGATCCTATAAGAGGGAAAAGGATAATGAAAATCTCAAAGACAGTGTGTAGATTGACAAAAGTGACCAGAGTAAGTCAAAATTCTACTGGAGAAGAAACAGCCAGATGAAGAAGATAATGGGAGATGAACATGTGCTGCTTCTGCAGGTTCATTCACATGCCAGCCTGAAGGATCTTGTCCAAGGGTTGTCAAAAAAGCCTGTGAGCATCAATATTTAGGAAATAATACACAAATACACCAACTGAAGGAGTTGGTGAACTTATCCAGTTAGGGTATGAGGTGATAGGTCCCTGGATGAAGAAGGGTCCCAAGGCAGAATCAAACAATGTGGGAACCCTGAAAAGGAGAATTTTGTGCCAAATAACAATGCACAGACTGAACCAGACACAGGAGAAGATATGGGAACAAACAAGCATAGGGGTGAGAGATAGAAAGTAGGGAAGCCGGGGGAGAAAGAGTGAACACCTTCCCAAACAGTCAATATGTTGGGAAAGGTCTGGTCTTAGTAAAGAAGTAAATAAGTATGGGGAAAGAGTGTGGGTAGCATTGATGGCATATCAATCCAAATGACTGCAACCACATGCGAGAAGGAGAAGGAAGTATAGTCTTCAGAGAAAGGTGGTATAAAGAACAAGAAGCTAACAGCTCAAATAGGCATGTATGAAATTGTGTAAAACTACACAAAGATCTAAGTCAGACATGTGAGTCTGATGAGAGGATTGTTGAAGAAGGAAGGATCAGAACAAAGTGAAGAGAACATGAGAAGGAAACACCAGGTGGTAATAGGAAAGACAAAATGTAGTTGACAAAGCTGCCCCATAACCAATAATTCCTGGTCAAGCAACCATGTGAAAAAAGCTGAAAGGAAAGTCAAAGATGGACCAATGTTGAAAAATTTGTCATGCTTGTTGATAAATGGACAAAGTTGAAGAATGACAGGAATAGGATAAGAAAGCTACATAATCAGAAGGTCTGGCCCTGGACAAATACCACACGTGAAGATGAAGGGATGACACCCCTGAGTGAAGAGACATGTGAGGTTGAAGCAAAGAGAGAAGGGGGAAAAGGTAGTGGAAGAGGGTGCCTGGACACCAATGGCAAAGCAGAAGAAATAAGGGTTGTGCAGAACAAAGAGTTGCCATTAACAGAACCCAACAAAGAGTGTTGCATATCAAGGTGAGGAGACAAAGAGGAGGATAGGCATAAAGAAAAAGGTTAAGCCAGCCCTGGCTGACAGAATTGACCACTAGATCCAAAGGATGAGGAACTGAGGACCATGAAAGTGGAAGCTTGGTGTTGAGAGGAGTGACAAAGGCCTCAATGGGGAACATGCTCCACTGAGAGCAAACCTAAGAAACACTCTGAGGGTGGAGAGACCACCATGTGAATAGAATGCATATTGGCTGAGAGAAGCAATTTGCCACAATGTTCAGAGTTTCCAAAACATGACAAGCTCAATTGGAATGAGCCCAAAATAGGAAGTCCAATGCACGGTAGCAGAGAGTGCTGGAATGGATACACCCCTGACAGTTGATATGAAGAATTATCAGGGAATTGTCAGAATGAATCAAGACCAACCAATTCAGAAAAAGAGGGAGAAAATGGGAACATGCCTAATGAACTGCAAAAAAATTAAATATGTTGATGTGGAGCAAATGCTCCTCTAGAGCTCACATGCCAGAAGGTGAGGTATCATTTCAGAAACCTTCCAATGTGTCCAGATATATCTGTTCTCATAAAGGAAAGGCACAATGTAAATTACTACAATCACTAGCCTAAAATCAACACAGGTTGTACCTGTTTTCTTTCTGACAACCACAGCTGGAAATGAACAAGCACTCTTTGAAAGTTGTATAATCTTGCCCTTTAACATCTGCTGTACTCTGGTGCTGCAAACATTCCTAGTGCTTTAGGAAAGGCCTGCAAAATGGTTTATTTAATCAGACAAGCATCACCTGTATCAATGAGGTATTGTATCATTGTTGTCCAACATAAACTAGCCCCACAAATAAATAGTGACCACATTGGATGCAGTCTGTTTACAAAATACACATACAGTGATCTCAGATGTGTTGCCAGACATGTACTTGTTCCTGACAGACACAAACCAAGCATCAAAGATAGCTCATTTCATGTATTACGAGGTATCAACATTAGACTTTAGTCCTCGGCAAACCACTAAACACCACTTGTGTATATGAAGGTATTGTGGATAACTTTTTTAACTGCATTCATGCAGTCTGCTGTTCCTGGATCCACTCTTGTCAGCATCAGATAACTCTTTTATGAGTCCACTTGTGTAATGTTTAAAATAAAAAAAATAACTAAAAGGCAATGTTTCATATTTACACAATAAAAAGCTTATTAATGCTGTCAGTGGCTTCCATTTAAAATCATTCTACAATTACATGTTTTGACATTATTCTACAAGATTTTGCTTGAGAACAGAGCATTCATCAAGATGTGCATGTCTTCAATTTCCAGAAGATGGTGAGGCTTTCCCCAAATGCACATTTACCCTTGGTCACACAGCATTAGAGAAGTTGGTATCAGGTACTTTTAGCACCTAAATACATTCATATGATTTGGGCCATTTCTTTTTTCAAGCAAGTTGTTGCTTGGAATGGATGGATTCAGAGATAAATGATACAATGCCTCATGCTGAATCTTGATGATCCTGTGCTTGATGCTTTAGGATTCTTAAACAAGGAGTAATTGAATGAATGGGACATAGTTGACAATAAGTTGCATTGCATATTGATCCTGAGGAGAACAGATCAATCCACAGAACCAAGTTCAAATCTTGATGGTGAAGACACCATGAAAACTTACCTATTTCCACCTGACTTACAACTTAGGGAAGTTGCATTTTAACTCTCTGGATGTCAGTAGGTAAAAGTGCTGTGTCACAAGATTTTTAGTCACATTCAAAAGTTAATCAACTTTCTTTACTATTGATGTATGACAATAAACTTGGCATCAAAACAGTTAATAAATTAAGTTTTAATACTATATAAGATTTAATTCAATTTCAAAAGGTAATGTTCAAATAATTTTCAATATTTACTTTTATGTTTTTCTGTTTGCTCTGAATAGCCCACTTACACATTCTTTCCATCCCTATTTCACCTTCTAAGTTTTAATGAAAATTACAAATGATAATATACATATTGTTGAGATAACATAACACATAGCTTCCAAACTTTTTGATTTACAGAAATGTTAACCAGAATGTCAAACCTACATGACATAGTCTCTAATACTATCTTTTAAAACATGTCATTAATTTTCTTTAACATTTGCTACTACATCATTTATAATCAACAGGAATAGTATATTTCAATTTATTTACTTATGTATAATACTAGCTCATTCTTATGACCGCTTTTCAATTATTCAGTATACAGTTTGAAAGTTGCTATTCCAAGTTCAGCTCAACCAGCTAAGGGAATTACTTTAAAATACTCATAGCTTAGTTAGAAAGCCAGTTAATTAAATCATAATAGTTACAGGATATTGTATGCTTTGTACATGTTATTATTTTGTGTTCTAAATGGAAGAGATGAAATAAATAAAAACTAAGTAAAATACTAAAAACAACCCTAGCAAAAATTAGGGTTCACTTTTATCAACACTTCAAGTTTTTAACTGCAAAAAAAGTACAAGACTCACACATAAGTACTAAATTTCATGTTTTTATGTACATCTTTTACTTATCAATATAGAAGTAACTAAAATATAAAAATTATAAATTTATTAGGTTATATAAAAAAATACAAAGCAAATAATAAATAAATGTATAAAATAAATAAGCAGGTTATTAAGTTCACTCAGTTGGAATGGCTCCAATAAAGGAGATACAAAGTCTGGAAACAGAGGGTCATGGAAAGGGTGCCCCCTTGACAGTTGATATGTGACACAACTGTGGAGTTGTCCAAATATACCATATCCAAATAATCCACCAGGAGGGAAAAGAATTGGGAGCATGCCTATCTAACAGCAAGCAGTTCTAGGATGTTGATATGATAAAAATGCTCCCATGGGAATGCAAGATTAACCAATAAAATTCTAAACTTTGTTAAGTGACGTTGCAAAGCATCTTTTTTACAGAATTTTCAAACTTTTCCCACAATAGATGTGAGACTAATAGGCCTATAACTAGTATGACAGTTTTTATCACCTTTCTTAAAAAAGAGGAGTAACATTAGCTAACTTCAAATCCTCTGGCACCTGCCCAATAATCAAAGACTTGCAAAAAAAAATTAGTAGCAAGTGGCTCACATATCCAATGTTTAACCTCCTTCAAAAGCCTTGGGGAAATATTATCTGGCCCAGGAACCTTATCTTTTTTTAAACTACATATTTTTTCTTAACCAGCTCAGAATTAATGCAGTCATTTTGTTTGATCTCATTTCCATTTATCAACTTTTCAAGATGTGGAATACTTCTTAAACCTTCTTTAGTAAAAATGGAAGAAAAACCAAATTTAATAACCTTAACCTCCTTCAAAGGTCTTGTGGAAATATTTTCTGGCCCAACAAGCTCAGAAATAATGTGATCACCTTGTTCAATCTTTTTCCATTTATCAACTGTTCGAGATGAGGAATATTGCTTAAATCTTGATTAGTAAAAACTGAAGAAAAAGCCATCTCAAAATTATCATCCCTCAAAGGTCCTACCACCATCCTAACATTTTGTTTACCCTTAATGTTTTTGAAGAAATTCTTACTGTCAATTTTTTACATTTTCAGCCAACCTTTCTTCATACATCCTTTTTGGTGCCCTAATTTGCTGTTTGACTAACTTTCTTGATCTTCTATAATCTTCTATGTCTCCTGTTATACCAGTCAACTTAAATTTCTTAAATTTGTGATGCTTTTCTTAATTTTATCTCTTGTACTCTCTATGATCCAACCTAGTTGTTACTGGCAGTCACCCTTTTCTTTCTATAAAGAATATATTCATCTTGAATATTCCAAAATTTATCTTTAAAATTTTTTCACATCTGATCAGCTTCTCCAAATAACTCAGCTGCCCAATTCAAAACAGATAATTCTTGTCACATACCTTAAAAATTTGCATCTTTGAAACTTGTTACCAAAATATCATTATTTCTTATCTCCATATGCAGCAAAACATCAGACCTAATAGAGCAATGATCACTTGCACCCTGATGTTCCCCAATTTCCACCCTCTCGATCATTTCTGTATATGAAGTGAACAATAAATCTAAAATAGTATTGTTTCTAGCAGGTTACTTGACTAATTGGTGAAGAAAGTCACCCTGAATATTTTCCAAAAACCTTTCTCCCTCAGGGTTTGACTCTAGCATTTCCCAATCTATATGCCTGAAATTAAAATCAACCATAATTATGACTTCATTAACAGCTGAAATCATAATCTCATTGTAAAATTTCTCACTAATTTCATCAGTATCATTTGGTGGTCTGTAACAAATTCCCACTAAAAGT
>NW_013668450.1:59780-63779 GCF_000517525.1 Limulus polyphemus | reverse complement strand
CTTTTCCCTTTATATCCACTAATAGAAACCCAAATGGATTCATTCTCCTTGCTGTTATCTTTGATATCCTCAACTTCAACAGGATGTAACTCACATTTTACATATAAAACCACTCCTCCCTCTCTCTTTAGTACTCTATTCCCTATTAAATAGCCTGTAACCCTCTATTTCAAAGAAATTTCTGTCATGAAAATCATCTATATTTAACCATGTTTCAGTTATTCCCATTATATTAAAATCCCACATTCCTACCAGTGTTCTAAAGTCATCTATTTTATTTCTTATACTTCTAGCATTACAATAGCAACAATTAAGCCTACCCTGAGAACTACTTCTACACTCATTTCCTATTCTAAACATTTCTCTACATCTTACTTTTTTGCATTTAGTTTATCCTAGCCCTTACCACTCTCTTGTCATAATTTAAAACTTCTCTTACAGTTGAGTTAATAGTCCTTGCAAACAAGCCAGCTCCTACCCAACTTAAAGGTAACCCATCCATTCCAAAAAGTTCCTCCTCCAAATTAAAATGATCCCACAAGTCCAATCAGCTAATCTTGTCATCCTTATATATTAATCTAAGCCTAGCATTCAGCCCCAGTGACCTACTTATAAGTTCACCCCACAATTAATTCTCGTCAGTATCCCTACACAATAAAGTTATGGCCCTTTTCTGTAAATGCCTTTCTCAACCTCTTGTACTTGTCAATTAGCTCTTCTGACCTACCTTTCTCTACATCATTAACCCCTATATGCACAACAAAAACTACATCATTGCTAGTCCCTTCATTATATCTCTTGCTCTGTCAGTTCTATCTTTCACATATGCCCCTGGGTAGCATAATCTAATTCTTTTCTCCTTAGTACTCCCCAACATTTCTTTAATCTTATTTATAGGTTTAAACAAAAGTTTTGTTGTTTCTTAAAAACTTTGAACAATTGACCTATTAATCCTGGAATATAAGGCAAACTTAAAGTTTCCTTTTTGTTTATTTCATAAACAGATCTTAATGTAATATTTTTAACTAAGTTAAACTTTTGTTAAATTTCTTAAATGCTCTATTTAATATATTTGGTTCAAATCATCTTTCAACAGCTATGTATTTAATGAATAACAATCCATTACTTAAATTTTCCTCTCTCTTTAACATATTTTTAATGCTCTATAAATATATGTATAAAATGCAAATATTTTTGCATTTTTATATGACGTGATTCCTGGTGTGGCAGCATAACAACAAGAAAGGGTTTTCTATAAACATTGTAGAGGATGTTGAAACATTGTACATGTAAAGTGTATTTTTAAAGTGGAAGCTGTTGATGGCTTCAATTAAGTTTTAAAAATTTTGTATATATGAAATGTCAATTTTAATTATTTATTAAATTTTAGACAATACACAAGTGCCAATCATTCATATTTACAATTGATCTTATTGGATATTCTGCTTACTATACCATAAGTAACCCATGTAAAATACCCATATGTGATCCTATCAGTCATATAACAAATGATATTCATTATAATTTATTAACACATCTGTTTAAGTATAACAAATTTTTGTGTGAATTATTTTCTACCTTTTTTGTAGGATATTGCTTTAATTTCATAAGTTGAATTTCATCTTTTAAAATATTATTTTAAAATTTTATATTAGCTTTACTAATATAATCTGTTTGTATCTTTAAATTTCAGGAAATCACTAGAAATAACAAAATCTAAAAAAGAAAAAGAAGTATTAAACACAGATGAAGGGCTATCAAGTCAAAGCACTGATATTTGGCATGATGTAATATAAAAGTTGACTAACAAATTATGTACATTCAAAAAGCAACGTAATATCATTATTATTAGCTTTTTTTATTGAAAAATTTGTTTATTTGGAATCGGTTAATACTTCTTTAAACTTGTATATGTTAACTTATATAAAAAAAATTTAAGGCACCAACGCTTACACTTTTTAAGAGCACAGTGTCACTATCAGTATCACTAATAAAAATTAAAATACCGCAAATAAATCCCAAAATGTAGTGTCGTCTACCTCTGAATACTCAAATGTTGATAATTGTTTATGAATTCATCAAATTCAAAGTAAAGTTCTGTTTAAAGCAAACAAAACAAAAGCTAACTAGACTAGTATAATACCGTAGTATAATTTTAATAGTAAGAGTAACACTAATTATTATATACATCATACTCATAGTTAAATTTTGCAACTAATTGGTATATTTGTGAGCTAGTGAATTCTACTTTTATTTTGTTATGGTTTTGTTTACCGCTCATTTATTATTTCTTGTTGTTCTATCGCTTAATTCAATTATGAATGTTTTATCATATTAAACTTAAGTTAAAACACTAACTCACCTTCTATTAGATAGAGCACGTTTATTTTGACTATGTATGCATGTATTTTACGAAACTGACATAAGCTTCCTCTAGCGGTGACCTAAAGATATTAATGTTGGGAAAAATTATGTACATTTATGGTAATAGCTAGTCACATGAGATGTAATCTTGTGGTCTAACCCTAAATAAAAATCCTTCCTTAATCTTGAAAACGAGTTGGTTCACGAGATATACTTAGAATCATTGCTAATTATTGCTCGATATTGTTATTGGTTTTGAGAAGTGGCTTAATTTTGGAACATTGTGTTGATGTTTTTTCGGAATTAGGTTTTTCCTATCCTGTTGGGCTTAGCATGGCCAGGTGGTTAGGGCGCTCGACTCACAATCTGGGGGTTGCAGGTTCAAATCCCCGTCACACTAAACATGTTCATCCTTTCAACCGTGTGGGCATTATAATGTTACGGTCAATCCCACTATTCGTGGGTAAAAGAGTAGCCCTAGATTTGGCAGTGGGTGGTTATGACTATCTGTCGTCTCTCTAGTCTTACACTGCTAAATTAGGGACGGCTGGCGCAGATAGCCCTCGTGTAGCTCTGCGCGAAATTAAAAAACAAACAAACCTATCCTGTTATTTTTATATGTCCTTTATTTATTGAAATTAATAACATTGAGATTTAGTTTTTACCATTTAATAACGTTTGTACTTAGTTCTGGCACAGGTACGTGTTTCTTTACTGTTTTTTGTAAATGATAAAATTTGGATTTGTGTTATATTTTAATGAATTGTTTTTGTTTGACTAGTCTGGTTTTAGCGGCATTTTGTTTTAGTTTTTTTACATATTAACAAACTAACCATACTTGTATGTTATTTTATAATATTGTTACGTCTCCGTTTGTTAATTGATTTTTCCGTAACTTCGTTCCAATGAAACTTTAGCGACACAAGTCCTTACTTAATAAAACTGGTTTATTCTTTCCGAATATAACTTTACGATACACTTAATTTCAATATTCGCGCTAAAACAAACAATATAACGAACGAACGTTAACTTCAACAATAAGTCTCTCTCTGACCGCAGTTCAATTACATATTACCTACACACACATTCCCGCGTCACGTTGTCACCCTCTTATATATACCAGACTACCCTATCTAGTAAATGCTAGGGCATTCGTGAAGGAACAAGATAGTTCTAGAAACTAGAGGGCATGGGAATAGTCACGTGATCTCGATGACGCAACAATATTATTAAGGATTAGAAGTGAAATTATATCATGAAAGAACAATTATAGCATTACTAAGCTTATATTTTTAAAGCTATAACTACCTCAGTAAGTTAGCAAGATTGCTGACCTTGTCTTCTCTTATCCTTACATATCAATCGTCTTCTCATTCGTGTACCTGTACGACGTATTAGAAACAATTTCATATCCTGTTTTAACTTTGGAAGTAAATAGGTTTCCAAGATCAAACTCACTCATAATTTTCATAAAACATACCAACTCTGTTACATATGACTTATAACTGGTACAATATTTAGATTATCCATAATAAATATAAAGAAAACATTTAATACTGTTACGTCTCCGTTTGTTAATTGATTTTTCCGTAACTTCGTTCCGACGAAATTTTAACGACACAAGTCTTTACTTGA
>NW_013668450.1:58155-59501 GCF_000517525.1 Limulus polyphemus | reverse complement strand
TTACTCACTATCTACACACACATTACATTTCCTTCCCGCGTCACGTTTTCCCCCTCTTATATATACCAGCCTACCCTATCTAGTAAATACTAGAGCATTCGCCAAAGTACATGATAGTTCTAGAAACGTGGCGTCACTGTAGTCATGTGACTCGCTGACGCAACAATACATAATAATGGCCTATGTTCTAGAGCTTCCAGCTTTGGAAGTAAATAGGTTTCAAAGACCAAACTCACTCATAATTTTCATTATACATACCAACTGTATTACATATGACATACTTTTTAACTTATATTAGTTATTGTTATTACCTTATATGACTTTAATTCTATTTTATGTTTAAACCAACTTTTCCCCTAAAACCTGTAATAATTCTTCTATTGTGACATGTATCTACTTCAAAGGAAGAGTTTTATTATTCAAACACTGTATTATTGTATTTTACATAGTATTATTAACTATGCTATATTGTAAAAAAAAATTACGTACTGGTACTTTCCAGGATATATGTGTTATTATGTGATAGTTCCCATGTTTCGCTGTCTCAAGGTTGTGGTTCAGTTGGTTAAGATAGAGTAGTATTCAAACTTAATTAGATCGTTAATTTTAATTTGTCAGTAAAAGTCAATGTAATGTTGATCTAACAATGATAGTGTGTGATATGAGTATATAATGGTATCACCCAAAGTGTATTAATGTCAATTTTGATTAGGTTAAAGATGTCACTCCATTTTTGTATCCAAGTTACCAAGCTCTTACCTGTGGAGAAGCAAAGTCAAATATTATAATTCAAAAATAAACATCAACAATATTTCAATTTGAGGGACCGCACCCCAAAGAAGAATTAAATGAAACATTTATCAATACAATTCCACAACATGAGTTGTTACTGCACAAACAATCCCTTTTCTCTCATAACAAAATGAAGAGACATGGTTCTGATTCAACGCTGGAGAGCTTAAGCACAGAAGAATTCAACAGTGATACACATTTAAACCTTCATGGTTAGCAACAGAAGTTAAATGACAAAACCTTAGCCAAAAATTACATTATAATATTGTTACGACAGCGGTAGTCATGTGAGCCTGGTAACACGTCATGATATTCTCGAAGGATCGGGGAACATCACGAATAATCCAGTATGTGCTAGGCGCCCTCTATTCCTCTATATAAGTGCGCCGGTTAACGTGAGACTAATCCAATGGAATTGAATTGCAGACAGAAATAAAGACAAACAATTGAGTCAAGCGCGTGAATCATTCGTTGCGAATTATAGCGTTTGTTTAAGTTATAGCGTGACTGTGGAAATTAAATGTATTGCAAAGTTGTATTAAGAAAGAATAAAC
>NW_013668450.1:50443-57155 GCF_000517525.1 Limulus polyphemus | reverse complement strand
CACCCACAGTCTGATGGGATGGTAGAAAAGTACAACTGGATACCGGTACAGGAATTGGCAAAGTTTTGTAATAGCTGCCAAGATGACTGGGATGTCTTACTCCCTCCACTGTTGATGGCCTATAGGACAGCAGAGCATGAAATCACTGGAAACACTCCAGCAAAGTTGATGTTTTGTCGGGAACTTCGGTTGCCAGTGTATCTGTTAAGGACGCCCACCTTGTGAAGAGTTGCCTGAAAATGTGTCAGAGTTCGTGAAAGTGTTATTGGAAGGGATGGATGATATTCACCATCAAGTGCGTTCAAACTTGAAAATGTCTGCTAATTCCATGAAGCTATGTTATAATAAGAGATCTACTAAAGTCAGCATTGTACCAGGAGACAAGGTGTGGTTGTATAATCCCAGGAAGGCAAAAGGGAAGTCTCCTAAGTTGCTTCTCTATGAGAAGGCCCATATGATATTGTTGCGTCAGCGAGTCACATGACCACCGTGACGCAACGTTTCTAGAACTATCATGTAATTTGGCGAATGCTCTAGTAATTGCTGGATGTAGGGTGGGCTGGTGTATAAAAGAGGGGAATGTGATGTGTGAGTAGATAGTGAGTAATTGAACTGCAGTCACAGGGTATTGTTGAAGTTAACGTTCTTTCGTTATAGTGTTTGTTTTAACGCGAATACTGAAATAAGTGTATCGTGAAGTTATATTCGGGAAGAATAAACCAGTTTTATTAAGTAAAGACTTGTGTCGCTTAAGTTTCGTCGGAACAAAGTTACGGAAAATCAATTAACAAACGGAGACGTAACAATATTGTGGATCGTCTCTCAGACATGACTTTCCGAATAAAATGTGGTTGGCGAGGTAACACAAAGGTGGTGCATGCCAACAGGCTTTGGCACAATTACGGTCCAGGACATTTCAGCTGGAATGAAGTGAACAACGGAACAAAAGATGCTGCTGAAGATGTGTAACCTGAAAAAGCCACTGTCGAAGAAGAAACTCTACCCGGTTTTGAGAAGGGAAACAATGAAGCTCTTGATGAAGTTACTACCACTGATGTGACTATTACCGATAATACGACATTTCCTGATGCAGCAGATGAACCCCACGTGAAGCAGAAGTCAATGAGAAGGAGACCAGCACGATGAAGATACGTCCCGTAAAATTAAGAGACTTTGTTGAATTTTAATTCTGTGTTTGTAAATTATGTACATTCAATTAAGTTAATATTAGTTTTCTATTGGTTTAATGTAAGTGGCAATTGTTCGGGACGAACAATACTACGGAATGGGAAGTATTACGACAGCGGAAGTCACGTGACTCTAGTAACACATCATGAGATTCTAGAAAGATCATGTCCGTTCGTGAAGCCTCAAGTGTTCTCCAGACGCCCTATATTTCGTATATAAAAGACTGGCGAGAAGTGACGGCATATTTATATGAATAATTGCAGATTGAAGAGATAGAGACAGACAAAGTGTGTGAACCGTTCGTTGTGAATTATAGCGTGTGTTTAAGTCAAAGTGCCTGTGGAAATTAAGTGTATTGCAAAGTTGAATTGAGAAATAATAAACTAGTTTTAATTAAGAAAGGACTTGTATCGCTAAGTTTCTTTAGAAAGAATTTCTAGGGAAAATTAACCTACGACCAGAGACGTAACAATACATATATAGGCGACTAAGTTAGTGCAGGTAATTAAGTTAGTGAAAATAGAAGTGAAGTTAGACAGCGTGATTGCAGGTTTAGCCATAAATAGCATATAGTGCCAATTTCTAAAGGGAAATTATCACATTTTGTATTGTAATAACAGAGGTAAAGAAGAATAAATTGTTTTGTCAAAGTGTGTTCTAAAGTATTTCAACCCACTTTTGTGTACTTTGACGAAAAGGAGACAATTATTTAAAGCTCTGGATACAAGTGTGATAACCAATAGTGTCACGAATTTTGTACATATGTTTGACTTGTTTTGTATAAATTATTTTAAATCAAGTGGATTTTGTGCTATTTCTTTATCTTTAAAAATCTGTTCCTATAAAACCTCACAATTATTAATCACCACAGAATATAAATTGGGTTTGTTTTAGTGAATTTTGCCTGCATTTTATTCTGATACTGACTGTGGTGGTTGGATCAACTCATGAATGGCAGTATGATATAAATATAGTTCGTACCTGTATACAATAATGAATTTATATTACATTTTAATGCCGAATATTGCACTCATCCTATATTTGTGTGTGTTTTATTTGAAAGTATCAATTCAACTACATTTTGTTGGATTATTGATTTTGTAATTCTGTAGTGTAGCAGCTCACAGTTGGCAATGCAGTAACAGTTAGAATAAAATAGGTATGGAGTTATTGTAGTAGGAACTGCAGCTTTTATTGTCATGGTTACTGCATGTCATTGGACAGCTTGTCTGATATTATAGGTATATACTATATTACACATACTGTTGATAGATGCACATATATAGTATTATATGTATATGGTTATATGTGTATGGGCATTATATACAAGTTATTTCATATATCATGAACCATGATAGTGGTTCATAATAGGGATCGCACAAGAATTTGCTCAAAACTCTAATAGAACACTCGGGCAAATCCCATTTTAAAAAACAGATATATTATTGAAACAACACTCAAAACCTTCCTTTGCAATATTAAGACCACCCCAATATTGGCAATAAGCAAAATTAAGTGACTTCATCATTGCTAGAGAAAATCAAAATTTGCTCATTTATTCATATTATTATTGTTGTTTCACAAGGCTGGGTATTTTTCACCAAAATCTGGACAGATATACTATATGGAATGTTGCAAATGCCAATGATATATTTAAACGCGTCTACACGAAATCTCATGCACAAAGCCACCTGGCTCATTAAATAATTACTTAAAAAAACACGAAGCTTTATTAAAAGCGATGTTTTAGGTGTATTCGTTTTATAATTATTTGAAATGGGTGCTTTTCTATTGGTAAAATTTTATACTTGTTTAGTGGGGTTGTGTCTTACTCTAGGCAAATATTTGCCCATTGCTGTGCATTAAAAAACCCAACATACAAGATAATAAAAAAGTTGATGATTTAAAACCTACAAACAGGGATCGCAAAAAAGTAAGCAAACAAGGTTGGAAATCTACTGCTGAAAGTTTGCTCAAGCTAAAAATCCCTATTATGACTTCACTGTAAAATTATTGTAGTGTGGGACCTGACATTAATTTTGCATAAAACAAAACAAACAAAAAACTGAAAGAGTAACTTTAAACTTAATTCGACTTCCTTAATTTTGTCGTGCCGCGAAAATGTTTAAGTCCTTCACGTTCTGCCATAAAAAAATCCGGTGTTTTTCTATCAGATGTGTTAGTTGTAATCTATAAGATGTACATTTTCACTGTATTAATTGGAAACTGCTGTGGGAAAGGTTCCCAATTTTGCTGTTGTATATCATCACTCAAATTGCTATTGTTTATCGTTACTCGAGTTTCTTGTCTCTACATGGATATCTACGACCATATTTCTGCAAGTTTTTAACACTGGACGATTACAATAGTAGATTTTCCTATTCAGATGGCATTGGTGATTCTTTCTACTGCTTCTTATACTTAGCTGAAATCGTGAGTGCATATTCAGTATTTATTACTACTGCATATAGCTATTGTTAAATAGTTGGTGTTAAGGTAGAGGTTATATAAATGTTGTTGTTAATTGGCGACTTATACTAAGTGTGTCGCTGTTATCTATCATGCATCCATTATTTGTGTCACCTTATTGTAGCAAACACTTGTGCACATCAGACATGCTTACTTTGTTAGAAACACATGTATATGTCATGTAGATCTAACAAAGTAAGCATGTTACATAGCTTGTTCACATTGCATTAATCTATGTTGTATTATGTTAGAAGAAACATTATTCCATTCTGATGAGATTGCTTTGTTGCTGCTCATCTTTTGTTACATTACACTGTGACATTGATGGAAGCCGGTCATCAAATCTGTGATGATACAAACATTCCTTCAAGAGGGTCCTTCGAGAACAACTTTAAAATTTTGTTTGTTGTAGTTGCATACTAGTACATGCGTTTACACTTTGTTGTACATTTGTTATTTATTTTGAATAAGTTCACTGTGCTGGTTGAGTGGGGAAAAAAAGCAAATGTGGTAGTAATCTGTTGAAAAACATGTATCATTCAATTG
Source organism: Limulus polyphemus (assembly GCF_000517525.1). Lineage (NCBI taxonomy): Eukaryota > Metazoa > Arthropoda > Merostomata > Xiphosura > Limulidae > Limulus > Limulus polyphemus. The sequence continues at coordinate 52,952 of NW_013668450.1, read as the reverse complement.
AATGCATATGCACATATGTAACTTAAGATTTATTCTCCATAACCAGACACGAAAAACTTATGAAACAAAACTAATAAAAAATATTAATTTTAAAAGGGGGAATAAGGATTGTCAATTAGATCTGAGTTTGTATGGGAGTTGCCTAGTGCTGGTGAGTCTGCACGCCTATTGCATCAGTTCTGAAGTAAACTGGGTCCCTCTGTCACACAAAGCTTCTTTTGAAAGGCCTACTCTGCCGAATACTTCCAGGAGAGCTTCTGCCACTTTCTCCATCTCTATCTATGGCAATGCTATGGTTTCTGGGTCTTGTGTCACATAGTAAACTACTGTCAGCTACTTGTCCTTGTTTGATACAGGTGCTAGTAGTGGTTCAATCAAGTTCACAGCTACTCTGATGAATGGCTCTTCTATGAATGGCATCTCATCCAGTGGCACCTTGACCACCTTCCCTCTGCAGAATCTAGTCACAACTCTGATGACCACCAGCCAATGGAAGTTGCTGATGACTCTGTCTGCCATATTCTTCACTCTTAGGTGTCTTCCCACAATAAACTCATGAGCCAACTTCATCACACGAGTCTGGTATCTTGGATTTGCAAGTTATACTCCCTTCATAGGCTTCCATATATACTGTTCTGACAGCTTGGTCATCTGCTCCTTCTCTCCCCTTAATGTATGTTTTAATCATTCTTACATATCCACAGTAACTGTGACAAAATGTTAAGTGAAGGTTAACTTAAATTTACTATCTAATATTAATGTGGCTTAATAATGCTTAGGTGTTCAGTTACTGTGACAAAATGGTAACTCCAACTTACTATCTCATCTTAATGTGTGTTTAACAATGTTTAGATATAAATAGAAACTGTGACAATGTGTTGAATGAAGGTTAACTTAAATTTACTATCTAACCTTAATATATGTTTTAATAATGTTTAGGTGTCCACAGTAACAGTTTGTTGTGTGAAGGTTAACCTCAACTTACTATCTAATATTAATGTGTGTTTTAATAATGCTTAGATAACCATACTAACTGTGTCAAAGTGTTGACTGAAGGTTAACTTGAACTTACTATCTAATTCTAATGTATGTTTTAATAGTGTTTAGTTGTCCACAGACCATGACAAAATGTTCAGTGAATATTAACTTCAACTTACTATCTCATCTTAATGTGTGTTTTAATAATTCTTAGGTATCCACAGTAACTGTGACACTGAGTGAAGGTTAACTTAAATTTACTATCTAATCTTAATGTGTGTTTTAATAATGCTTAGATGTCCAGAGTAACTGTGAGAAAATGTTGAGTGAAGGTTAACTTCATCTTACTATCTAATGTCAATGTTTGTTTAACAAATTTTAGATTTCCATAGTAGCTGTGACAGTGTGTTGAGTGGAGGTTAATTTCAACTTACTATATAATCTTAACGTGTGTTTTAATAATGCTTATGTGCCCACAGTAACAGTGACATACATCTTTATCTTTTCATATATAGTTTATTTTAATGTTTTACTTTCCTTTCCTGTTTTTTACAATTGATTATTTATGTTGACACGTGAACTGTTGGCTGTCAGAAATATTACATTATCATTACGCTTTAGGCTCTGACAAAATTTTTTGAACTTGCTTAGACTTATATCTTGTGGAAGGTGACAAAGCTTTGCTTAGTTTTTAAAAATTATTAAACCTTTCAAATATGAATTTTAAATGTGTTAGTAACACTATCCACTTACAGACACACATGATTCAGTTAAATATATAAATGAAAACTATAAACATAATTTGAGACAAGTTGAAATCCGTATGCAATCGAATAGTAACACCATCTGCCATTGTAATACAAATACATTTATATATGAAAACTTCATTACAATGAAATATTTTGTCAAGAACTCTTACTGTTATGTTTAACCAATAAAAACTCGAAATAATATACTTACATCTTTAGAATATATAACTAAATCTAGACATTGATGACAATCACAAGTTCAGACACCCTACGATGAGCTTATCATCCCACTGAATTATCCATTTATAGAAACACCATCTGCCCCAGCAGCATATCCTTAGTAAGACCATCCACCTATCCCACCTAGTAACACCATCTGCCGTTCTAAAACACATGTAATACAAATAAATATACAAATGAAAACTATAAACATATGTTGAGACAAGTTTAAACCTGTAGGTAGCCCTACAGGACCATAGTAACGCTATCCACCTGTAGCAATACCATCCGCCTTTGTAAAACACACACAATATGCCTAGTAAGACCATCCACTTGTATAAACACTACTCTTAGTAACACAATTTATCTACAGAAATATTACCCTTAGTAACAGCAAATGCCTATAGCAACAGGCCCTCTGGTAACAAACTGTGATGTCAACACCTCCCCAAGACAATGGTGTACTCTGGTGTCACTTTGTGGACCACTCAGACAGTCACACCCTCTGGTGCCTATTATGTAACAGTTATGTAACCCTCAGGTGTCAGATTTAATGTTTTACT
>NW_013668450.1:43175-49482 GCF_000517525.1 Limulus polyphemus | reverse complement strand
AGGTAGCCCTACAGGACCATAGTAACACTATCCACCTTTGTAAAACACACACAATATGCCTAGTAAGACCATCCACTTGTATAAACACTACTCTTAGTAACACAATTTATCTACAGAAATATTACCCTTAGTAACAGCAAATGCCTATAGCAACAGGCCCTCTGGTAACGAACTGTGATGTCAACACCTCCCCAAGACAATGGTGTATTCTGGTGTCACTTTGTGGACCACTCAGACAGTCACACCCTCTGGTGCCTATTATGTAACAGTTATGTAACCCTCAGGTGTCAGATTTAATGTTTTACTTATAAAGAAAAACTGTAATTGTAACAAATGCAAAATCAAAGTTATGTAAATTAGATTAAATTATTATTTTCAAGTCTTTGATTGTCACTATAAAGTTAATGTCATGTTGATCTGCATCACCCTCTGGTGGTTTGCTCATCACACCAACAAGCTCTCTGGTATAACTTCATGGCCCTAGCGATGTGCCCTTTAGTGCCACTTGGTTATACTATACCATCATCGCCCTCTGGTGGCTACTATATAACAGTTATGTAACCTTCAGATGAATATATTATGTAAAAGTTATGTAACTCTCAGGTGTCAGTATAATTTGTATATTATGTAATAGTTGTGTAACCATCAGGTAGCATCTTTTGATTTCCTCTCACCTGTCGTCCCCCATTGAGGTAGAAACCTTTGGGTACCCAAGTATCTCGATAACTATTCTGGTGAACATGATTCATAAGCTAGTGAAGCAATTATATCTCGAGGAAGTTTCAAGACAGGTCTACCGTAAAAGAAAAGCTCATGAAAAACACCAAATTGCTAGCATTTGTTTTATATTCACCATACAATTATTTCTGAGTAAATTTTAGGAATACTGTAATCAATAAATTTGATTATATGTTAAATGTAGTACATGTATGTCCCCAAAAATTACTACTATTGTAGAAAAAAGCTAACAGTATGCTTTGCAGTACAAGATATATGTAAACAAAAAGTATACTTGGCAGTATAATAATATAACTATTTAACAACAGCATGTTTGGTAGTATGGTAAGATAACTCTAAAATATCAATTTTCTATAAATTGAACATACATGAACTGTATGCTGATTATTGTTACTTTTATATATGTTACAATAGGAGTGATGTCATGCTCGTATTGTTGGAGAGCTGCTGCATGATCATTTGTATGTAGATATGCAGAAGTGGGAGGTGGAAAGCTAGTGGCATGCATTGAAAATTTGCGCTGATAGAGGGAAGTGCTAGTTGAGAAAAGCTATTTTGTGAGAGGACATAAAATATCGTATTGGAAATGCATCTTCTTACCATGTTTAACACGAACTATTAGCTAACAAATGTGTATAACCTATTCTTATTAACACATTATGTACTTCAGGTACATAAAATTATGCTCTCAGCAACTCACCATTAAGCTTGAGGGCTTATAACAATAAAAATCATGTTTTGATACCCATAGTGGGCATAGTGCAGTAAGCCCATTAAGTAGCTCTGCACTTAAACACAAACAAACAAACTTATTCTTTGCACATAGGGCCACTAGAAAAACACTTCTACTGCAATTAAATTATAATCTTCAATCTTACAAAATCATCATTTTTATTTTTCATCTCTATCATTACCTGAGAAATAACAACGATCTTTTATTTCCTTGTAACACACATTTTGCTTAAATTACATGCCATTGTATTTCTTCACAGAATCATTGTTCATTCTATGGAATATAAGCTGCTTATCTGTGTTATCTGGGTACCTGCACATTCAAGTGTTATAAATTAATCATTAATACTTAGAACACGTTTTCAACATTAGTCATGATTTGGGTATTGTACATAAACATCACCTTTAGTAGCCAAATTTATTTAATATATGTATCAGTTTACAATCATTTTAAATTGTCATTAGATCACTACATGTCCTTATGAAATCACTATTATGCTAACCTAACAGATAAATGAAATGTAAGACGTGTATTCTCAAACATAAATTCAATCTAACCTTACACATAGCACTCATGTTGTGAGATATTATGCATTGATAATTAGGCTAATTCAATAAAAAGAATTAAGTGTATATTTCTCAATTTCATCCTTTAAAAGTTTAGTTATTTAAGGTAAAATTCACATTTTCAAAGTATAGGGTTTCACTATAAAAATATTAGTTTATTGGATATCCCACAACAACACACAAAGAAGGTTTCCAATAATTATTCAACTGCATTTTCAAACAACTCTGCGATACAAGACATCCTTTGAATATATATATATTAATTTATAAGTACAACTGATAAACCATAAACAACTTCAGATGTTACCAATGAGCAATGCAGTTTCATGTCAGTAACAATTTTTAAATCTACCAAAATTCATTTGTACATCAATATATCATATCAAAAGTAATCTTTTTTAACAAAAAAATACATATTGGTGTATTTTTTTCTCAATCATATTTTAGTATATTACCATGTCATTGGATCTGACTCATGAGACATTTTAGCACTGGGTCACCTTCTGTGAAAAAAAAAAAGTTGTAAATGCTACAAAGGCAATTTAAGTAATTTACACAATATGCAGGTAACTGAGTATATGCAAAAAAAAAATACAAAAACATAAGTTATGTATTCATAATCTCTTTCAACCACAAAAAACGCCTAATTTTCTTGTGTGGTGTATACCACTGACAATTATGAAATAGGAATCTTTCATGGTAGCAAATGTGAGAAAACATCACAATAAAACTATAATAGCCGACACAACTTGATTTCTCAATGCACAGCTTTTTAAATATATTTTGTATCTTTCAGGTCACTGTCAGTAAGATCTTTCACCAAATACCAGAGATAATGTGAATTGTATGTTCAAAGTCTAAGTCAATTATTACTTAAGATTAATATTGGAAACATAAAACTTAGTGATGTATAGTGGTAGACCTACAAAACCATGATCTTTTCATTGGTTAGGAAAGTAACGTAACAACATAATAATATTTGCAACTGACAATCCGAGTCTTTTAATTAAATTTTGCAATGCAATGAGCTTTGTTCTTAAGCAAAGAGCTTCACTGAAGAAATTTTAATAAATGAAAACAACAAAAACTCACTTAAGATAAAGTGTGACTAATGTAAACCATTTCGGTTTTCGAAGATGTTTTTCCTCTGGCAAATGAATTAAAAAATAAAATTCTCACATAAGTTATATGCAAAATCAAATTACATGTACAGAGAACAAGATAACCATAAAGTAGATTAACAGTAAATATCTGATAAAATCCAAAAGAAAATTAAACTGAAGATACAAATTTCCACAATTCCAAAGGTTTGAAATAGCAAATGACTACTGTTTAGATTTCTGGATATTTGTACAGCAAGCCTTACATGCATCCAAAGATTTCCAAAACTTGCAAAGAAAGTACACATATATATATGTACTCAATAATGACACTACTAAGCCCACTTATATATATACATATAAATGTAGATCTAGAATAAGCAGTTTCTTCATAGATTGCATACAAGCACTACATTTAATATGGAGTAGATACTTGAAGGCTGAAGTCAAGTACAAGATCCTATAAACCTGTGAGATACACCTATACATACACTGAATACAAAGCAGATATTTTGAAGCTTGCAATACGAAACCATCTGTAACTTAATTCTTCAGTAACCTTTTCATCAACGAGATAGATGATCCACGATAACCTCCACCAAAATGGTTCCTATGTAAACAATAACAATTTACTGAAGCATTTATACATCTCATATATATTAAGTTACCAAATTCATTACACTACATATAAGTACATGTGAAGGAAACTCAGAATAGTCTCGTCTTGCTTGAAACAGGAATCATTTTCTCGACACTGCAACAACAGATTGAATCAGAAATAGCTAATGTTAACCACTTGTTTCTCTTAAAAAACATTTGCATCATTAAAAGCTCAAGAAATATTAAGAAAGCTTGAAGAAATGTCTGTAAATCTACTAACTGTTAGAAATGGATATTTGTTTCAAATTACTTTGTCAGAAAATTGAAAATACATAAACTATTCAGAATAAAACTAAAGTTATAAACTATTTTAAAATATACATGTGCTGTAGCTTACTTAAAAGTTCTAAACCTGTGGAATTTCTTAGAGAATGTAATACATAATGGAGAAAAGAACAATAAATATATGCAATTCATTATCCTGAACTTTTATATATTTATTTTCCTTTACAATGACCTACCCAACTACAGCATAGCGAAGGCTTGTTAAATATGATTGAAAGAACTTAAATGATAGTTACAAAAATAATAAAAAATATCAATCTAGTAAGAATATTTCACAAACCAATGATTTAGGTAATGGTACAGCTGGTATAATTGAAGCCGATATTCAAATCCTGGAGCTTTTGGAATGGCAGAATGATAAGAACTGAAAAATTGCCTGGAAAATCCTCCAAACAATGTAGTTATTCCAAGCTCAAACTCTGAGTGTGCATAGAAAACTGCTGGATCAAAGATTACTGTGGAGAAATTACAGTACAGGTAAAGAAAAATACTTCAAAAACCATGTTGCTTTGAGAAGCAACATAATCTGAGCAGGGAGTAAAAAAATCTGAGCTCAATACATATATATTAATAACACATTGCAAACTGGTAACACATTTTAGTCACAAACTACATTACAGGAAGATACTAAAATACAGGAAAAAATCAAGTGTAACTAAAAGCACAGTTTAATTACAAATACAGAAGCTTTGGTCCTCTACTTTTTCATGTTTTCTAAAAAGTTACCTAAATTAACAAGCTTATTTGCTATTGTATTTTTATTGAAATACTGTAAGCTCCCATATGTATAGTGAAACAAATTTTGTATTTGATACTAGTTCATTTCATATATTTTTTAGATAAAATGTGAAAAAATCTTTACACAATTTGACAACAAGATAATTTGATAAGAGAAAACAAAACAAGACATGATATTCAATTTACTGTACAATGGTTATGCCATTATTTTTATTTTTTATTACTATATATTTTTTCTCTTATCAAATAATATTTACCTCTCTTAGACAAACACTATTTTCATTAGATAAAGATGAGAATAATAAAAAACCTTTAATTGAATTTATCAATTTTCAAAATGTTTGGGAAAATATTTTTTCCTGTTTAACTACCACATAGCAAATAACAACACATTTAAATCAGTGATACATTAAGTAGTGTTGAACATGGCATCATCATGACAGCAAATTTGACAAACATATCTAGCTAATAATCAGAAAAAAAAGAAACTGGTGAGGAACTATTGGAGGGAAGGAAAACAAAAGGGTCAGAGAAGGATGTGGATGTAAAAGAAGTTACAGTTATAGGTGATTCCTTGACAAGGCACGTGGATAGAATCGTCTGTGGATTAAATAGGTAGAAAAGAATCAGCTTATGCTACCCTGGGGCACAGGTGGAGGACAAAACTGACAGAACAGGATATATAATGAGGTGGACTGGCAAATATATGCAGTTTTTGTGGTGCATGTAGGGACTAATGATGTAGGGAAAGGTATGTCAGAGAAGTTAATTAATAAGTACAAGGGGTTGATAAATACATTTAAAGAAAAAGGCTATAACTTAATTTTGTCAGGGATACTGCCCAGAATTAACTATTGGGATGAAGTTATAAGTAGGTCATTAGGGCTGAATGCTAGGCCTAGGTTAGTATGTAAGGATGAGCAAATTGGCTGGTTGGACTTGTGGGACAGTTCAGTAGAAGAAGTCAGCTTTTTGGAATGGATGGTTTACATTTAAATAGTGTAGGGGCTGGCTTGTTTGCAAAGGTTATTAACTCAGCTGTAAGGGAAATTTTAAACTAGGACTAGACAGTGATGATGGCCAGGAAAATCTAAATCTTAGATTATGCTACCCAGGGGCATATATGGAAGATAGAACTGAAAGAGCAAGAGATATAATGAAGGGGCTAGCAATGATGTAGTTTTTGTTGTAAGAGAAGTTTTAAATTATGACAAGAGAGTGGTAAGGGCTAGGATAAACTAAATGCAAAAAAGTAAGATGTAGAGAAACATTTAGAATAGGAAATGAGTGTAGAAGTAGTTCTCAGGGTAGGCTTAACTGTTGCTATTGTAATGCTAGAAGTATAAGAAATAAAATAGATGACTTTAGAACACTGGTAGGAATGGGGGATTTTGATATAATGGGAATAACTGAAACATGGTTAAATGTAGATGATTTTCATGACAGAAATTTCTTTGAAATAGAGGGTTATAGGTTATTTAATAAGG
>NW_013668450.1:31383-42250 GCF_000517525.1 Limulus polyphemus | reverse complement strand
TCCCTTGAGGAATGATAAAGGAGAGGCTAGTATCTGATGATTATGAGATGGCTGAGTTATTAAATTTTGCTTTTTCTTTGGTTTTTATTAACAAAGATTTAAGCATTACTCCACATCTTGAACAGTTGATAAATGGATACAAGATCAAACAAGATGACTGCATTAATTCTGAGCTGGTTAAGAAAAATTGGGAGGAAGTTTAAAAAGATAAGGCTCCTGGGCCAGATAATATTTCCCCAAGGGTTTTGAAGGAAATTAAAGATTGGATATGTGAGCCACTTACTACTATTTTGTTTGTCAGTTCTTGAATAGTGGGCAGGTACCAGAGGAATGGAAGTTAGCTAATATCACTCCTCTTTTCAAGGGAGGTGATAAAATGTGTCCCACTAATTATATACCCATTAGTCTTACATCAGTTGTGGGAAAAGTTTTGGAAAGTCTGTTCAAAGATGCTTGGCAAAGTAATTTAACAAAGTTTAGAACTTTATTTTATAATCAACATGGTTTCATTAAGGAAAAATCTTGCCTTACAAATCTTTCGACATTCTTTGAAAAGATTACTGCTTATGTAGATGAGGTTGAGGGTGTAGATTTGTTGTATCTGGATTTTCAGAAAGTATTTGAAAAGGTGCCACATAAAAGGCTTGTAAAAGAAATTATCTCTATAGGTGTGGGGGATAAGTTAGCTAATTGGATAGAAGAGTGGCTGAATGGAAGAAAGCAGAAGGTTGTTACAAACGGAATTCAGTAAAACTGGATTAATGTCACAAGTGGGGTACCTCAGGGCTTAGTCTTAGGACCTTTGCTCTTTTTGATTTACATCAATGATATAAATGAAAGAATAGTCAATAAATTACTTAAATTTGCAGATGATGTTAAGGTCTTGGGTGTTGCTAACTGTGAAGAGGATCCTGCTGATTTACAAAAGGATTTAGATCATTTAGTGAGTTGGGCAAATAAATGCCAGATGGGTTTTAACTATAATAAAGGCAAGATAATGCATGTGGGTTATCATAATTTGAATTATAAGTATAATTTAGATAGGAATAACCTTAATAGTGTTATGAAGAGTAGTGTAATCAGTCTCTAAATCCATCCAAGCAGTGTGCTGTTGCTAGTGGTAGGGCAAATAGGATTTTACATTATATCTATAGAAATATTGAATACAAGTTGAAAGAGGATATACTTTCATTTGTATAAATCACTGGTTAGGTCACATTTGGAGTATTGTGTTTAGTTACAGTTTCTTACCTTAGAAGGAACACTGAATTGCTGGAAAGGGTTCCGAGTAGGGCTACTACGATCATACATGGGATGAAAAGACTGTCATATGATGACAAATTAAGATCTCTGAAATTTTATCTTCAGAAAATAATAGTGATAGAGGTGTATGAGATTATTGAGGGAATTGATAATCTTGATGCATCATCTTTCCTTTTGTACTAAATAGTGAGAATACAAGACTAAAGGGCAGAAATGTAAGTTTTGGCAAGGTAGAAGTTGTCGAAAGATAATACAATTTTAGTTTTCTAATAGTGTAATTAAGCCTTTGGAATCTGGTGGAAGCAGTAAATGTTATCATTTTCTTAACTGGAAAATGTATTTCCAACAATACTTACCTCTGCTCATACTACAGCTATTACTCAACTGTTAGGATTTCTTTTCTTTGGCCCATCTAAGATTTGGTATGATTTTTTTCACTCTTGCTCCAGTCTTTTATTCCCCACTTATTTGCCCTTAGCAATATCTGTCTCATGACACTCACCACATACGTCAGTGTGCCCTCTATCCTTGTACTGTATATAAGCAGTTCCTTCAGATAATGTTGTCACTTTTTCGAAACTGGACAAATTCACAGTCTCTAACACTGGTTCTTAGTTGGGAGGAAGGGCTGGTGAGTGTGAAAGAAGGTAAGAATTACTGGAAATACATTTTCAATTTAAAAAAATGCTAAATTACAAAACACTTATCTCCACTCACACTACAGCTAGAATCCTACATTGATCAGGTGCAGGGACCAGTGAGGGCATTATCAATACAGAATACATCTGTATAGATTGTGGGCATGCCAAAAGAAATAGAAGATTAGTAACCTAGTGGGGGAACTGCACTACATCCAGAATGGGTATGCTCTTCACCCGGAACCTAAATCATGCATAACGGGTGAAATTTGATGTGATCCGTCATCACCACTGGCCAGATCCCAACCAGGTAGCTGAGGTCCCACTTCTTGGGGTTGAAATTATAGGGCCATGATCCCTAAACCCCATGTTGGTGGCTAGAGCATTTGGACTGCAATATATATATATATATATATATTTGTGAGTGGATCCCAACCAGTAGCTATAGAGTGATGTGTACAAACCCACTCCTCAACCTGAAGAAGTCCTAAAGGCAACACCTCAATTTTAAAAAATACAGGATCCTGTATGGCATATTTAACCTAAAGAAACAGAACTCATCTGGTCTGGAATTATGAACACTCATCCTCACTCCCCAACCATGTGGGCAAGGTAAATTCCACTTGCCCCTAGATTTACAGGGAAGACATGGAACAAACTGTACTCAACTAAGGCCCCAGAATGGGACCATTTTGCATTTGGAATTAAGATGAAACAATGGACCTTCTTCCATAAACAATGTACTGAACCAATATTGATCAAAAAAGAAGGGCCACATTCAACCTAATTGAATAACTCAGTGTCAAATCTGATCTGGTACTATGAGTAGGCTCCCATGTAGACTGGTGCCGCTCCTACCAACATCTGGGGGAAAAAACATCCCTTGGTCTCAGGTAGCAGGGCCCCCAAATTTGGAAACACTACAGGTTGTGGAGATGTGAACTGAATGACTAATTCTGATGCAAGGACCTGTAGTACCCATGGATCTATGGTAAAGGTTTTCCACACATCCAGAAATTCTCGGAGCCAAGCCCCCACAGACCCTAAAGTCATACTGTAGTCACCGCTGCTGGAGGAACCTCATGGATATGGGTGGAATCTATTCTGGGTCCCAATGGACTGATGTCTGGGGTCGTGACACTAGAATAGGGGTGCAACTATGACCCCCCTGTATAAGCCAAGGAAAGGAGCCACTGACGACAGGATAATTCAGACAGTGATTTGAACCCTTGATTCTAAAGACTCTAAAATGCCTGCAAAAATCAAGAAATGGGGGCCTCACTTAACTCACGACGGGTGGCAGCAGGTAGACGAATGCCCTACAACAATGCATCTCTACCCAACAAATTCCAACAACATACCAACCATGAGATTAGGGAAAGTGCAGAAGCTGACAATCAAACTAAGGTGGATGCTAACAATGGTCCCAACTCATCATATTGATGCCACAATTGCTGAGAAGCTTTTAAAAAAAGGTGTAGGGATGATAAACATCTCAGCACCATAGTTTGAGTCAGACAAATCCTAGAAATTTTTGATCTATTCAGGTTGACAATGGACTATGTTCTGGAAAGCCACATTTCCAGGAGTGGGTCTATTCTCTGAAAGTCTAAAAATGCTTTCAATTTTTTATTTGTACAAAAATCAAATAGGTAACACAAAGACCGCTCAAGTTATCCTCAATGACCGTACTACAGTGAAATCTTTTGTCGAGAAAAAGTGACAATATTATCTGAAGGAGGTGCTTATATACAGTATCAGGAAAGAGGGTGCTCTGACATAGGTGAAAAGAGTCATGAGACAGATATTGCCAAGGTCAATTAAGTGGGGAATAAAGGACTGGAGCAAGTGAGAAAAAATTAGACCAATGCTTAGATGGGCAAAGGAAAAGAAACTAACAGTCAAGCAATAGCTGTAGTGTAAGCAGAGGTTAGTGTGTCTTGGAATCAAGGGATTTTAAAGGAAGGCTTAATGAATATTTAAATGATGCATACACACTTTAGTTTATTGGAAGGGGTAGCCTAGATGGACCAACAGGTTCCTTACCGTTCTTAAATGTTATTTTTATGCTACGAGTCCTTTACTAATGCTTAACATGAAAAATTAAGTTTTGTGCATGTAAAATCAAAGTAACATTTTGCCACATTTTCAGAATACAAAATATATTTGAAATTGATCCATGTCATATAAACAAAATATTTGCCATAGCCTATCATTTACTGGCATGCCTACTAGTACCAAAGATTTAAAGTTAATGTTTTTAAACACTGTCAACTCAAGTACATGTAACATAACCAGGTAACCTAATGTCGTTAATACCTGTAGAAAACAAAAATGTGAATGAGTCATTTCAAAGTAAATTTAATGTATTATATAGAAAATAATTTGATACTTTTTGCAACATAAAAGAAGTTTATTAAAACTTTCAACTAGTTCATAAACATTGCCGAGTGATAGTACTTATCATCTGATACATTTTCATCTCCTCAATAATATGCTATAATATCTCATATTTCACTTCATTCTTTCAGTTAGTTCTTTTTACATTAACTCTCTCAACACAGGCTCAGTCAATTTGACTGACCACGTGACCTCTTTGTTCTCATTTAAAGTCTTTATGAACTTAATACTTCTAGCATTCAATATAATGTGTGAACTATAATTCTAACCTCAAAATTTGGCAGTCTTTCAGTTAATATTACGTCTTTCATATAAAAAAAATCATATTTTTTAGTGAGGTATTTTTAATAAAATAAAGACTTGTCCAAAAACATATTATGTATTGGTTTTGAATAGTTCGGGTGCAAAATAAATTTCATGTTAAAATTAAAAATACTTTCCTCATCTAAAAATCTCAAATTTCCTTTGTGTAATCCCTAAAACCTCCTAAATGCATTCCAAACGTTTTTTTTAGTAAAACTTCATATTTTATCTGTTATTTTCTCTACCCCATCTCAAAATGGTATTAGTCAATTTGACCAACCTCATACCGTCAAAATAAATCTAAATAAATCTAAGTTAACCTTTTTTTTCTCTCTAGAATGACTTCAGATTGTAGCATGAATCTTTATTCATTTATCTTAAGTAACTCTAAGTTCGTAACAGTATACATCTATTTATTGCCCTTTGAACCATGTCTAACTACTATATGCACCTTTGTAAGTTGTAAATCACTCTGGGAACTTGCAGCTCATGTTACGCTAACAAATTATATTACCCATAAGCTACTGAGAGCTCCTCATGTGTGTGCCTCATGAAACATTTTTATTATAATATTATTATTTTACCTAATCTAATTGTAACTAACCTAAAAGGATCCCTCTTTTAACAGTTTAGTTACTTTTGTAATTACACATAAAGAATACTTAACCAATCTTCTTTTTTCTTGCTCTCGATTGTCGATGATAATTAAGACTAATTTTTTATGCTAATACTAGTAATGCACTTAATAATTTTTATTTAATTAAATAATGCACCAAAGAATATAGACTAATAACATGCAAAATGTAGACAAATTCCCTTACCTCTCAGAATGTTTCTGGCTTTCTAACTATGCAACAAAAGTCATTACAAATTCATCCAAGCTAGTTGCAACTTTCTCACAGGAACAATGTTAGTACTCTGAGTGAAACTGACATTTAATCATTCAGAACATAATGTTATACAATACATCATTTGATAGATGAAACCTTTACTTTCTATTCGTTATAAGGTAATATATGATTAAACATAAGAGAGAACTATTAATAAATTCTGAAAGAGAGGATGCGACAGGTGGGTGTGGCAAGAGGGATCTGATTTTCTCTTTAATGGCTCTGTAACAAACAAAATTGAAGACTATAAAAATTATGGTTTGTCCATGCAATAATTATTTTATAGAGAGTAATTTACATTTAATTTCGTACTTTTTCGAGCGGTGGTGGATAAAATAGGGAAGATGATATGCTAAAAGAAAAGGTGTCACGTGGGTGGTCACACTACAGGAAATTCAGGATTTTTTTAAATATTGCCTCGTAAAATTAAGAATTTAAAACTTATAAACTATGAAAATATGGATTATTATCTAAGATTTTATGCTATTCTAAACTGTTACATGTAGTATAAGCTACCCATAATATTTACTTCCGAACATCCAGAGGTAAAAGGAATCTTAACATGTGTTGATCTGCATCATGGTCTAAGCACATTTTTTTACAACACAGTGAACATTGCAATATGACTGATAATGGTTTTAAGAAAACAAAAAAATTTAAGAAAGTTATGTGTTAATAGGTAGAATACCCAGTTATTAAAACTCTAATTGAATGTTAAACTTGCAATGTTTTAATTTAGATATTAAATTCAGGGTGCATGACATTAATTTAATCCTAGAATACTTAGAATGTTTAGAAATATAATGATCAAGAAACTTAGATATTAACTTCAGGGTGCATCACATTAAGTTAATCGTAAAATACTTAGAATGTTTGGAAATATAATTATCAAGAAACTATACAAAGTGTATAGAAGTGAGGCTACACTTGAAATATAGGAGATGGCAAGAAGTGAGTCATTCAGTTTAGTTCAGTGAAGTATTTGAGTTAGTGTTAATTATCACATATATGAAGTTACTCAATTGAATAGGTGTGAAATTGTACAAGTTTATTTCTTTACTACAGTGTACAAATGAAGGCCGAAATGTTAAGGAAGAACTAAACTGATTTCTTATTTTGATGTGGAATGGACTTGGTCTTATTTTCTCCAAATATTTTTAAAGAATCAGATAAACAAACAATGCTACAATACTAATAACAAAAGTGAGATTCTGGTAAAAACAAACTATAAATTGGTTCAATTTCAACAAGATGACATGGCAACTAGATCCAGAAGCAAGACTGAATTATTAATGTAATGCAATTATTAAAAGAGGGCCAAAAAGAACAAGACAGAAAAGTAAAAGCACTATAGAAATACATCAACAAAGTATAGAAAGGCTAATAAGAAAAAACTGAAGAAGTAGAAAACGACAAGAACAAAGTAAAGAAAGGCTTCAGTGAGGTAGAAAAGTACATCATTGACAGAATAAAATACCTGGAAAATGAATTATTAAAAGCAAAGATGAAACCTTCTCCAGTGGACCTCATGAATAGGCTGAACAAATAAAATATCTCACAAGACTGATGCTACAGTTGCAGCTACAATGCTTTAGTTGGCTAGTTGACTCCCACTTGCAAAACAGACCGAGGCTTTCGAAGAGAAGGAAGCCAGTAGTAGTTTTTGGACAACACCTGTTGTGTGAAGAAGGATGGAACCTCACAGTTCTGAGTTAATTACCAAAAGGTGAATAAAGTCACAAAGAAAGCTGCCTACACAACTGACTCTACTTTACATGCTCTATCTTAATCAAAATGGCTTTCGACATTGGATCTGAAGATTGGATATAATGAAAGTAAACAAAGCAATAAGACAAAAAACCATACTTTACTTCAGGAAATGGATTATGAAATGTACCTGCTACATTTCAACATTTAATGGAGTGTACAATGTCTGAACTATACTGGAATGTCATAATTATCTACTTGGATGATATAATTGCACATATGCATAATTGGCTAGGAGAAGTTGTGGATTGGTTGAGGACAGAGAACCTTAAGATGAATCCCACAATGTGTGCACTATTTTGTCAATACACGAGTTTTCTGGGACAAATAATTAACAGAGAAGGAAATTCTACAGATCCACTGAAGACTGACTGCCCAAAATGGGCAACACCACAAAATCTGTGTGAGGAAAAATGATTTTTTGGACTATAATCTTACAATAGTCATTTTTTGTAAAAACATTATCTGACATAGCTCTTCTACACAAGTTACTTGAAAAGCCAAGTAACTTTTGTTGGAATGCTGACTGTGAACAAGCATTCAATAAACAGAAAAAGGAACTGACCAATACCCCTATATCAACAACCCAACTGTGGAAAATCCATTCAAGATATAAATGCCAGTGATTTTGCAGTGGGAACAGCACTGTCACAGGTACAACATGGAAAAGAAAATGTGACAGCCTACCACAGCAAGGCAATGAATACTGCAGAAAGGGGGTATTGGTTAACTTGTAATGAGTTGCTAAATGTTGTTTGAGCCCTAAGTCATCTCCATCATTACCTGCATGGGCAAATGTTTAAACTTCAGGTAGATCATGAATCATTGAAGTGACTGATGAATTTCTGCAACCCAGAAGGCCAGGATTGTGAGATGGCTCCAAAAATACAACTTTATCATCATGCATCACAGTGGATGGAACCATGGAAATGCAGATGCATTACCCCAAAGACAAAGTGTTGCTGAAAAATGTAAACACTGTGAAAAAGGGGGAAGTACAAAACAGTAAAGATGACCAACCTAAAGTATAATATGTGAAATACACAAATAATAATGAATAACACTCCATTGAAAGATGGTCATGTTAAAGGTATGAGTTTGAAACCAATTACTCAGTGGATCAAAAATAGACCAGAATAGAATCAGAAACAAAGTTGTACTGGGCAAAATGGAATTCATTATGATTACAAGAGGGCTTAATGTGTTGAAATTAGGGAAGATAATAGCGAACAAGACTAATAACTACAACATGTAGTTCCACATTCCACAGAATTTCACTATCTTCACAATTTTAAAATAGTTGGACACTGATGTGTGAAGAATATAATGAAGTGAGTAAAAGAATACTTCTACTTGGTTGAAGGGCCAAGGATCTGTATAGAATTGATGTAAAACATACGAACTTTGCTACCTGCAAAAAAGCCCATGAAAGAAACAGCAAGGGCAGCTACAGCAGTATTGTGTTGGAGCACTACTTAAGAGTTGCAATTAGTATGATTGATCCTCTGCAACAGAGTAACAGTGGAAACAGATCCATTTAGGTTGTGATGGACTATTTCACCAAATGGTCACAAGCATATGCTATTCCTAACCAGGAAGCAGAAACTCTAGCAAAGAAACTCATCAAAGTATTTGTTTCAAGATTTGGTATTCTTGTGGAACTTCATTCAAATTAGGGATGGAAATTTGAATCAGCTATGTTTGAAGAAGTGTATCAGAGACTTGAGATAAAAAATACCAGGACAACAGCCCTTCATCCATCTTCTGAGAACATAGCAATGAGATCCACTTGAAAATTAATTAGACATTTATGTGGATGAACATCAGAAAACATGGAATCAAGATCTTCAAATGTTACTGATGAGTTTTTGTATAACATTACATGAAACTACAGGAATCATCAAGTCATCACTGATGTATGGGAGAGAATTTAAAGGCCATAGGCCTTTCTGTACTTTAATCCATAGAACTATCATTCGGTAGTCTTACACAGAATATGTAGGACATTACAGAACACCATAATTGTCACATGTAACTTTACCAAGGAAGACATCAACCAACTAGTGATAAAATGAAAAGTTATGATATTAATGCTGATGATACTGGATTCCATTGAGGTGACGTGCTACAACTGTAAAATCTTATATACATTGTAAACCATAGTGTCTGTCCAAGCATTTGTCTGTATCCTGTTTGAAAATCTGTGAATGCAGGCATAGCTCAACATCCACTTTTGAAATGATGGGAGAACAGGCACGAATAATTTTGATACCAAATTTTATTTCACAAGCAGGATATTCTACACTAAACTGTTAGGAATTAATCACCCTATCATTCACATTTCAAAATATGATGTAACTTAAAGAATAAAAAGGTAGATATACCATATGTTATTGTTGAGCAGCTCTTAGCATGACTGAAATGCTGAACAATTACTTTTCACGATGGGTGGTATAAATAGCTCAGAGTTTTGGCTCTGAGTGAAACAGAGAGTGCAACACACTTAACCTTTTTAAAGATGATAAAATAATTTAAATTGATAAACTTTTCCTATCATCTTGGATGGCTACTTTTCTAGATTAACTTAAGTTTTTCCTGTCACTGGGGGCAGGTATTTTTGCTTGTCCCCAATACAAGAAAGAACAAATTTAAAAATTAAGCAAGTACTGGTAAGGGCCATATGTTCTACTGAAAAGAATCAATGATGTGGCTTACAGATTACAGAAGGATAGGTGATCCTAGCCAATGGTTATCAATGTGATTGTCTTTGAAAGTACATTGATGAGAAAACAGCTAACTGGGTAACTACAGAGAAGGATTTATCAGTGGAAACTCAACTCGAAGAGGAGCCCAGGATTCCTGTCAAGTCCAATTCCAGAGAATAAAAAAGAAAAAGGTTACTAGTGGATTCACTCAATCTCCTATAGGAAGAACCTTTTCAGCAACAGAAAAGCTAGTGACAACATGGGACAAGAGACCATTCCATCAATATACCATAGGCCTTAAAAGAAAAAGCCACCAAACATATTTGGTGAATTATCAGTTTAATGTTGAGTTTTATTTTTGTATTATGATTGTCCTACTTCACGAACCAGTATTTTCAATATTTTAACTGATATGTTAGCTAGAAGAAGCATGACATTAAGTTAGTCCTAGAATGCCTATAATGTTCAGGAATGTAATGAGCAATGAGGCAGTTTAGTTCAGCAAAGTATTTAGATCAATGTTAGCTGTTGCAAACATTCAGTTACTGTATCAGTTAGCTCTAAAACTGTAAAATTTTACTAAAAAAAACGTTTGAAATGCATTTAGGAGGTTTTAGGGATTACTTAAAAGATTTCTGAGATAAGGAAAAGTATTTTTAATTTTAACAGGAAAATTATTTTGCACATGGACTATTCAAAACAAATACTCAATATATTCATGTACACATTTTTATTTTATTTTATTAAAAATAATTTGCTAAAAAAATATGACTTTTTGTATATGAAAGACATAATATTAACTGAAAGACTGCCGAAATTTTGTGAAGATATTGTTACGTCTCTGTATGTTTGTTTGTTAATTCTTCTAAGATACAAGTCCTTTCTTTATAAAACTTATTTA
>NW_013668450.1:29974-31373 GCF_000517525.1 Limulus polyphemus | reverse complement strand
AACTTTGTAATGTACTTAATTTTCACAGTTACACACACGATAGTTCACAACAATTCACTCACTTTCTATCGCACTTAGCTTAATTGTCCGTCCCCGCAAACTATAGTTCCGATCTCTGTGTCTGCTATCCTCAGTTCCTGCCGACCGTAATCTCTGTCTTTCTTTCTCTCTGCCTACTTCATCTCCGCTACGTCTCTGCCCCCGTCTCACTGTCTAGCGTCCTTATATACGATAATACTGCCTGTTTTAGAAACTTCTAAGACTCTCAACACGTACTACCTGCGTCACTTGACTCCCGCTGTCGTAACACACTAGCGAATCTTCTAGAATACTCGTCACGTGACCCCCGCTGTCGTAACACTGCCCATTCCTTAGTATTGTTCGTCCCGAACAATAGCCACTTACATTAAACCAATAAACAATTAACAATAACTTAATTAAATGTACAGAATTTACAAACACAAAATTAAAATTCAACAAAGTCTTTTCATTTTTCGGGACGTATCTTCTTCCGCACTGGTCTCTGTCTTGTTGGCTTCTGCTTCACGTGGGGTTCATCTGATTCATCAGGAAACATCCTATCATTGGTAACAGTCACATCAGTAATAGTAACTTCATCGAGGTCTTCACTGTTTCCCTTCTCAAAACCGAATAGAGTTTCTTCTTCGACAGTGGCTTTTTCAGGTGACACGTCTTCAGCAGCATTATTTGTTCCATTGTTCACTTCATCCCAACTGAAATGTCCTGTACCGTGATAACGCCAAAGCCTGTTGGCATGCACCACCTTTGGCTTACCTTGCTGACCACATTTTATCCAGAAAGTCACGTCTGAGAGACGATCCCCTATGTCATATGGGCCTTCCCATGGAGAAGACAACTTAGGAGACTTCCCTTTGGTCTTCCTGGGATTATACAACCACACCTTGTCTCCTGGTACAAAGATAACTTCAGTAGATCTCTTATCATAAGATAACTTCATCGAATCAGAAGACGTTTTCACGTTTGAGCGCACTTGATGGTGAATATCATTCATCCTTTCTGTTAACACTTTCACAAACTCTGACACATTTTCAGGAAACTCTTCATAAGGTGGGTGTCCTGTTAACAGACCCACTGGTAACCGAAGTTCCCGACCAAACATCAACTTTGCTGGAGTGTATCCAGTGGTTTCATGCTCCGCTGTCCTATAGGCCATCAGCAGTGGAGGTGGTAAGACATCCCAGTCATCTTGGCAACTATTACAAAACTTTGCCAATTCCTGTCCCAGTGTCCAGTTGTACTTTTCTACCATCCCATCGGACTGTGGGTGAAGTGGCATTGTTCTGGTCTTTTGGATGCCAAACAACTTGCAGCATTCTTAGAACACAGCTGATTCAAAGTTACGGCCTTGATCTGAATG
>NW_013668450.1:25238-29914 GCF_000517525.1 Limulus polyphemus | reverse complement strand
GTCCTCCTGTTAAAGTATCATGGGATTGGCACAGCACAACTTCCCGTAACTTTCTTGGGATAACCGTTTGCCAGGTTGTCACTTTCCCCATCTCCGGAGAAGAATACTATCTTCAAGCTTCAACTGGTCCCATTGTGCCCAATAGTTCTTTGTCATAGGGCTTAGTCTAGATACCTTCTCCCAAGCAGGGTGCAAAACACTTGTCGTAACAATATATACACTATATTGAAAGTTAGAAGTACTAAATCTATAAAGACTTTCAATGAGTACAAAGTGAATATGTGTCTTTTAAATTTCCCATATATTCATTAACTCTTCCAGTATTTTCCCTATTGCAACACCAGTATGACTTCCAGGAATAAGTTTGACAATAAGAACAGCATGTTGAAAATACAAATACTGTGGACCAGTGTCCTATTAAACCAGTAAAACTTGTTGTTGACCTTCACACAGTATCTAATGTTAGATAAATGGCATCAGCATTCAAAACCTGACCAGTAGTGCAGTTTTACATATATCGGGAACATTATTCAATAAAAATAAGTTTTGCTTAACCCTATGTGCATAGGATCAGTCCCTTAGAAAGATGCCCATATTGAAGAATTAATATTTACAATAATTCTGAACTGTGCGGAAACTATAGACAAATGCGAAGATTGAGGCTTCGGACCCTGATTCAATCAAATCAGGAATACCCCTAAAAACTTCAGGGCAAAAATAGGGGGCTAGGCAAAGATCTTGTAAAATAGAAGAAAGAAGATGAACCTGGTAAAGGAGAGTATCCCTACCAAACAATTCCCAGCAACAAAGAGCTAAGAAGCCCTAATCCTGATGTGGCACCATGAACTCGTTGTTGCTAAATTCAGTCCCTTGTGCACTCTATGCCACAGGGATGTTAAACAGTTATCAAGGCCAGAGAAGGAACAGCCAAATATTAAAACAAGAAACAGATTCTGTTACAACTTTTTGTCACTAGTCATAGGTGGTGTTATCTTTAAATCTAGGTTTTCTTACTCAGAAAACATTTTCTTATTTGCCAAGTATTTGTTGATTATCTTCTGAGTCTGACATGGCCTGGTGGTTAGGGCACTTGACCCATAATCTGAGGGTCATGAGTTCAAATCCCCGTTGCTGAACATGTTCATCCTATATTGTTGTTGTTTGGGCCTGCTACGTGGGTGTAAAAATTCTTGGCTTACAAAAATACTGGCCGACCCCAATCTAGTTGGGATTAAGGTTGTTACAAAGATTTGTTGCTTATCTTCTGTAATACATTTTTCACTTTTTAATTTTTTTTGCTAATAAAAATGCATATATATGTGTTTGGATGACAGAAATATGAGTCAACTTCCACCACACAATTCCCATAACCATTTTACACAAATTCTGGTACTTCCACAGTGCACAATATTGTAAAAAAATTACAGGTACCAAGAAAAGTGAAAAAATTGGGTGATGTAATAATTTTTTTTGCACCACTGTAATTTATGGAACCCTTTCTTGAAATATTTCCATTTTGGTATTTTTGTGTAAACTATAAGAGAATATTTTATGACAATTATTTTATTAATAAATTTAAAACCATATTAAATGTTTCATAGAGGAAGTTTAAAACATATATAGGGCTTTGGGGTAAAAAACATGGGAAGTTTTTCCACTGTTAAGTAGGTTATACCATATAATGTCTTACTTTAGAAACCTAAAAATATCCTTGAAGATACAAAACAGTTATTTATGCTTTAATGTATATTTGTTTTATATTAACAATAATAGTTTTCAAAATATGTTAAACATTTTTTATTTTGTTTTCTCAATCACTTCCATTTGCAAAATATACTTGGTTTCTGGTGTATATAATGTGATTCTTTGTTAAACTATCATCAGTACATCCTATTCATTCTACAATTTGTTTACCCTCTTTTCAAAATTTGAACTTTCACTTTTACTAATATCCTATATTTTCTAGCGGACTGTGAAATTGTTTAACAGAATTTGTATAACAGAAATTGTTTACATGAATAAACAATTTGATGGCTGGATATTAAGATTCTCCTCAAATGCTGTTCATTACACCTCTAGTTTCTAGATGAGTTAATGTTAAAGATTAAAAAAAATATGTTGTACAATTTAATTATGTTCAAAATTTGTAATATCTTCTAAACAGCCAGAACTTCTTTTCACATACCATCACAGAAATTGGGATAAATTCTTAATGTATGAAATAAACTTGATATATTTGAAAATTCAAGAAACTTACCTTGAAACTTGAAATTAACCAGTCAGCTTAGAGAGTAACTCATAAGAACATAAATATAAATAATATATAAATATAATTATATAAATAATATAAAACATAAGAAACAATAATGATTTCAAAATTTATAAGGCCAATGATTAGTTAATATAAAAGTAACCTTTAAAAACATTTACTTTATGTACAAATTAGATGAGTATCCTCAGATAAAATGTTAACAATATTTCAGATAAATAATTCAATTTCATCTATAAAATGCACATTTGGCTTATGGAATCCTCTCAATGACAAGACTGACAAACCTGGTTCATTATCTGTTTCTGCTGCATTTCCTCCCCAAAGGTCACCATGAACTATAGCTGGTACAATACTGATGTTCTTGAAGAACTTGGGCAATACAAGCTGCAGCTGAGACCAAAGTTCTTGTGCTTCCCTATCTCTTTTATTCTTTTCAATGAGATTTAACTGATACTGAAGTCTTTGTCTTGCAAAAAATTCCTGTAGATTTTATAAAAGTTTTAAGAACATTAATGTATTTGAAACTAAATTTATGGAATATTTTGTAAATTTTACTTCGTACTTAGCTACTTACTATGTGAAAGAGATATTAAATATTTCCCACTAAAAAGTTGAATAAAAAAAAAGAGCCCACAATGTACTTTCCATCATACACAGACAGGTGTTCACATTAAACACAGAACTACTTAGTTACCAATCAATAATTTAAAGTATTGAAAAACAAATAGTTTATGTCTTTTTATTTTGAAGACTCCTTAACATAACTTGAAGATCCTGGAGCCATGTTAAAGATTAGGTATATGTGAAAACCATAAATAACATCAGCTTCTGACCTGATACGCCACTGATATTTACTAAATAAATGAAACTTGTTTGAAAATCCAATACATCTTGAAATGCTGTAAGAGTAAAGTATCTAAGTAAATTTAAAAAATTAAAAATACCAACAACTGCATGAACACTTGAAACACTGTCAATACAAGTGTTACAAGTTCTTAATATTTATGTAATTCATAAACTTCCTTTTGGAGTAAAGTAAATTATTTTATTATCTAACCAGACATGACTAAGTTTCATGATTTCTAAATGAACACTGAAGTTTCATAAAAACAAAAAGTAGAATTTCCTAACTATTTGTCAGGGGATATATGTGTGTGCAATAAAGAATTATAGGACTATTTTGAGCTAAAAGAAACATCAATACACCTTTGGAAAATAAAACTGGTACTGACAGTTTTAATAATATGGAAAAATAACTCAGGTTTGATAAACAATGGGTGAATCTCTAAGAGTTATTACACCAATCTTTAACTTAAAACATTCCCATCTTTTTACTTTAATGCGACCTTCATGAATTTCCAGTATTTTTCCCCCATTGATAACAATCAAAACCATAGTAATAAAAAATACTTTATGCAGTTTGGTTAGGCTAGTATTCTTGGCTTAGCCTTCTTGATTGTAACTTGAGAAACAAATTATTCATCAACAAACTGCAAGTTCTACTGGGTGTTTATGTAAAGATGTTCCTTTTCATGTGTTTAGATCAGTTGATCAGTGATAAATTTATTTTAGACTTGTAAAAATACATAAATAAACTTTTCCTGAAATGCCAAGTTTATAGTTTTGTATAATTTTTTTTATTCTACCTCAATATAAACGAGTAGAAAAATAACACAAGTTCTTAGTTTGTAAAATACATATTGGCTACCATACATTACATATGCGTGTATGTATGTGTATATATATATTGTTACGTCTCCGTTCTTTAGTCATTTTCCGTAAATTCGTCTGACGAAACTTTATCGACACAAGTCCTTTCTTAAATAAAACTGGTTTATTCTTTCTGAATATAACTTTGCGATACATTTAATTTCAACGGTCACGCTATAATTCTCAACGAATGTCTCACGTGCTCGACTTCAACAATACTCAGTTCAATTACACACTCTCTGGCTGCAGTTCAATTACTCATTGTCCTGTCACGTTGTGACCGTCTTATATATACCAGACTACCCCCAATCTAGTAGTCTCCCAATAATTCACGAAGGTTCGAGAAGGACGTGGCATGATACTAGTCACGTGACCTCGCTTACACAACAATATATATATATATATATATATAACAAATGTTTTCTAATAAATACTTAAATGTCAGTTATTGTTCTTCAAACATAAAACAATAAATAAATTTTGGACAACAATGATCTCTACTACTTACGATGTAATGAAGTCCTTGTTTGCACTTGTGAGCCACACTTGCTAAGCCTCACCCAAATTCACATGTGAAGATGGAAAAATAATTTTTGTAGACTTTATATAAGCATTTTGGAATACAAATATATATATATATATATATATATATAAATTACAGTACCAATACCCCAAAAATCTACTGTAATTTACC
>NW_013668450.1:3525-24402 GCF_000517525.1 Limulus polyphemus | reverse complement strand
GTTTTATAATCACTGTAGTCCATTTAATTTTATTTGGAAGGTAGTTATTATCTATCAAAGATGTATGATAATTAATGTGTGGTATTTTGGTTCGTCTCGTATCTAAGCGTCATCTATAGTTTTACTTGCATAACTAGTAACCTTGTGGTGAATATGTTAATATCAGTTACGAGTTTTGGTTTGGGTATCTGTTGTAGTCATTCAGCTTAAATGTTAGTTTTGTGTAATTTTTAAGTTAAAAAAGCATCTTAAATTATTTTTCAAACGTTATAATTTGGATATTTGTATACTGTTAGAATAGGTTTTGTAAATCACACATTTATTGATTATGTAACTGTTTTGAGGTAGTGAATTTTTTTAATCGAAATAGGCATTTTAATTTTTATATACCAGTTTTCTACACATAATAATATTTGGTATGGAAGCGTATCATTCTAATAGTAATACAATAGTATGTCGATCAAAAACTAATTATAAACTGTATGAAAATATTTTATGTAGAGAACATACATGTTTCAACAGAAAATTTGGCTGTCTTATTATTATTATTTTTATACTGAAGAAGACAGCCCAGTGTTCTTTAGAAACCTGTTGAAACTAGTATATTCTTTACATAAAATATCTTCATGATGCTCATGACAAGTTATAAATCGTAGATGGCTGCAGTACCATTTATTACTCAGTACTAGTCCTAAATGGTCTGTCACACACTGTATCTGTACTGCAACTAGTGTACTATTTTTTTTTTTCTTTCACATTTCGATGTTTTTATCTTTAAGTTTATCTTTGTCAGCAAAAATATATAAATTAACATAATCTGTCGATTAGCATTTTTCTTTTAATTTTTTGTAATACTGTAATATTAATAGCATTTACTTAAGTGTTCAAAATGGAATTTTAATTTTTGTAAGAGTAATACTAATATAGTATGGTGTAAAACTATTATAGCCAAAAAATGTAACACATTTCTTAAATTTTTAAGAGAGCTTATACAAAACAGTAATACTTTTTTAATATAATTTTCAGTCTAATTATTGGCATCAAGGTATGTCACAGCAGTGTTAACAATCTATTTGTGTATTGCCACAGTGTGAAATATGACCATTTTTGTTAAAATTACAATAATTAGACTTGAAAAAACAACATCAGAAGAACTATGGAAGAGAAAATTAAGGCTGCCCTGAATACAAGCAAATTAGAAAGAACAGGCAGTGGTGGTGGTGGTTGCATCAATGAAGGGGAATGTTATATGACAGATAATGGCTGCATTTTTGTGAAAAGAAATTCTGAACTAGAGGTAAAGTAAATTGTAACAGAGTTTTAGTGATCTAAATTCTCTAAATAGAAAAAAAAACAGTTCTTTATTTATTTAAACAAATTTTAGGCATAGGTATGTAAAAGATACAAATATACTGATAATATATAAGTCATGTAATTAAATGGAATTCACCTTAAAAGGACAGCTCATAGTGACAATAGAATACAGCTGAAAGAGTATTGTTTAAAAAGTGATGCTTATTAGGGATAGATATAGAATGGAGGGTTGTGGGTTTGAATCCCCATCCCACCAAACATGCTCACCTTTTCAGATATGAGGGTATTATAATGTGATGATCAATCCCACTATTCATTGGTAATAGAGTAGCCCAAGAGCTGGTGGTGGGTGGTGATGACTAGCTGCCTTCCCTCTAGTCTTTCACTGCTAAATTAGGGACGGCTAGTGCAGAAAAAAAGAAAAATGATGCTTTTAGAAAATTTACTGAAGCAGTTATGATTAAGCCGAAGCTATCAACTATAAACATTAGCCCTGGTTGAAAGCTAATCTATTAATAAATTATTTTTCTTTCAATAACAATATATACATATACGTATGTGTGTAATTATATACTTGTCACTGCAATAACTTTAAATTTAAGTCAAAATAATGTTATTTTTGTTTATTAATACACATTTTAATACACATCCTATATCTTGTTTGTTTGTTTTTTTGAATTTCTAACAAAGCTACACGAGGTCTGAGAGACAGATAAGCCAAGTGAAGAAAGACACAAAGTGTTATAAGGTAGGTCAGCCAGGTGGGAAATGATGAAGGAGAGACCAACTGCAATAATCTTGCTATTTCAATTGGTACATAGAAGAGGTAGTAGATCAACAGGAGTGGGAGAGAAGGAAGGCTACACATTTGGAAAGACTAACTCGACTGGTAATGGACTAGACAAATCCCACACATGAAGATGAAGGGATGACACATCATGATGGCAGAATGATGTGTGTGATTGTACCAAAAGGGACAGAATAGTGGGAAGTGGAAATCAATGTTTAGCAATGTTTAGGTAGATATGCTCGATGTCAAGAAGAAAATAGCTATTTGTGTATGGAGTTGAGTATTTATTTCAGAATCACTAGTTGTGTACAGTTTTGACTAATTGAAAAGAGTTTAGAGGAGAGGAAAAGCATGCTTCTGGGATGGGTTACCTTATAGGTTAACAGGATGTTCTTGGGGATGGATTATTTTGGGGAAATAGGCTAATAGGATGCTTCTGGGGATGAATTATCTTAAGAGGATAGGTTAATAGGATACTTCTGGGGATAGTTTATTTTAGGAGGATAGGTTAATAAGGTGCCTCTGGAGATGGATTATCTTATAGGAATGGATTAAAATCTCTTAATTTATTTTCTCTTGAGAAATTTACAAAATTATTTTTGAGATCAATAAGATAAAGGCCTCCATTATCTCTGAAGACCAAAGGAAGAGATTAGGAAAAAGACAGATTACGCTCCAGTTATGACAGTTTTATTTTTCTAATAGGGTCATTGGTTGGCATAGGGAATAATGTAGGCCAGCATTTTACAAGAGATTAACAGGAGATTTGATAATTTTCTTAAAAATAAAAGGCTGGGTTGCAATTTTTACTATTCTGAAGGGTGGATGTGTAAGGACAACCATAAAGGAGCAGGTGGATCCTTTCCATCTAAAAATTATGTTACATTACCACATATGGTTCTGGAACACGAACAGATTTTGTTGCAAGCAGGGCTTTCAATCCTTCAAGTTCTCCATCAAACATTCTTCGTGCCTAAATAACAGAAATGTTAATAACATATGATGTTGGTTGGTTGGTTGGTGTTTTATGGCGCAAAGCAACATATGATGTTAGGACTGAAATGTATGATTCCTATTTACAGCTTTGTTTCTTATGTATAGCAGAAAATGATCACAAACTTATAAAAACACTATCACTTCTTATATGCAACAAAATTGCTTGACTAAAATAATATGAAAAATTGTTGGAATAATTCAATAAATCAGTACTGATTTATTAAAAAAAAACATTTAGTGACCATGACAATTTTTTATTAACGAATAAAACTACAGTTATTTTGTTATTCAGTTAAGAAGAATTTTCATTTTAATATTTTAACAAAAATTTATTAAAGCAGAACTATAAAAGTTTTACCCTAAACCCATGTACAAGTGTAAGAGCAATTAAACAAAACATTGAAATAATGCATACCATTTTTCAAAATATTTGTACTAATAATTATTATTGAAAGTTTATTCCTTAATATTTCAGCCTTATATTTGAAAAATATTTTCTACACTTGTACTAATTTACAAAGACTTTTAATCTTCGAAATACACAGATGAAGACACTGATTAACACTCCATATGTTTAAGTTGGTAAACATTCCATGATGTTTTTAGGTGGTCAAAAATAAATTCATATTCTGAAAGTATTTCATACAAATATTCACCTCTCCACAGAACTTGCTTTTACCTCAGGCCACTGCATAAAATACTTTTGTGCATGTCCCAAGCCTTGAATGCAGCTTCAACCCTTACAGGTAGCATGAAATACATCAGTCTATGATGAAATCAGCATCAGACTATAGTCCTCCAACAGTATAAAGCAATACATTCTCCATGCCCTATACTCCCCATGAGGACTTTATGTATACCAAAGGCTCATTCTTGACAAGGCAAAAGACACACATCAGAAGTGAGAAGGAAGGATGGGTGGTTCTGTAGAGAGGTGTCTATATGCAAGACATTTTCATGTAAGGAAAGTGTCAACTTTAGAAATACTACTATGCTATTCACCTCTCAACAGAACTGAAAACTAGAATTTGGAATTGATAAGATGGTGTAGAGACCAGTGTGCAGAAATACAAGTAAAAAGATGAGCTTCTTTCTGAGAAAATTGCCACAGGAAAATCCATTCACATCTATACATCTAACTCATACAGGAAATACTCTTTGCCAAAGAGAGGTAGAAAGGGTACTGTAAAAAGAACCTCCTACATGGTGCTAAAGTGTCACAAAGGTGGGCAGAATGTAAGGATTGTTGAATTGGATTGTATATCAGGAATTCAGCAGAGCATGTATGTGTAGTCCGGCTAGGGCAACAAGTCAAGATGTATATGTGAAAAATACCAACCACAATAGGAATATGCAAGAACAAATCATCCCAGGTCTACTTCCTGAGGATAAAGAAAGACTTAACTAGTTAGTATAGCTACTAAGAAGGGTCCAGTTATTAGTGAAGGGAAAGTGAACCGTACTGCACTGCAAGGCAAACACCCCAGCCACACTTCTGATTGAGGGATGCATTCACTAGGTCTCCTTTCAGTGGGGTTACACCAGTCTAAAGGGGAATTCTGTATCTACCTCCCCAGCAGCTTAGCACCGAGGTGAGGAAGCAAGGATTCTCCAACCACTCCCCTAGAAGAAATGGGAGGAAGGGTCTCATAAGGATGAGAACACCAGAGAGGTGGGTAGACCAAACAGGAATCATCTCATCTGAACAACATCCCACAAAAAGGCCATTGAAAAAGTTTCTTCAGAAAAATCAGTACAAATATTCAGTTTGACAGTATTCTAAAGCTCCCTTTCTCATAAGTAGTTTAACCAAAACAGGAGAGTTATCTAAAGATTGGGACTCACCATCTACTTTAATCATACCATTTACTCAACTTTAAAGGACAAATTGTACATTCTAGTTTAGCATCCACATAGTAGATTATGCCCACCTCACGCTTGGGATGTCTAGTTTGTCTTTAATTGGTGTGGATTAAAAAATGTTATTTACAACTGACATACAGCATATACAATACTCACATAAGGGAAATTTGGTGACTAATTACAGAGATTGTATGAACACCACAAGGATATCAAGGCTAAGGACTAATATGCTAACAGGACTCTAATCACAGATTTACCAAATAGTGACATACTGGTGACCCTTTATACATTCATGAAATTAAGTTTACTGTTGCTGGGTGTTGGGCAGCCATATTTACCACGTTCCACTTTTCCCGATACCATAGTATTTTCTCTTCATCTGTTCTTACTACTCTCTTCCATTTATTCATACTGCAAAGACCCTCTTTTCCCAGTCCCTTGCCTGACTGGGACCTAAATGTGGTCTTCCTGCCCTCACTCAAGGCTCATTTTAACCTTTTTGCCATTTGCTCACCTCTCTCTCTCTCAAAACCTGTTTCCTTCTCCTTCTTGCCTGTGGTTATCGTCAGTCTGATGTCTATGTCATAGATTCCTCCCACCACTCATACATTTCTTCTGCTTTGACTGTTCCTTCTTGCCTAAGACTTCAGCTATTCAGGGGGGTGGTTGCATTTTTTTTGTCTCACTTCCCTTCCCACTATCTCCAACTTTTATGGACATTCTGACCCAGACAGACTTCTGTGTCCAGTCTGGGCTCTTTGTAGTTATCTTTCTCATTCTTTTGCCTTTCTGGAATTATAGTTGAGTAGGAGTAAATAAAAAAGTACCCTCACCCATCAAAGGTGGATTGAAGGATAGCAATAGGGCAGAATTCCGCTAGAGATGAGACAGCCAGATGGTGGAGATAGTGGGTGATGAATGTGTATGGGGTAGTCCACATGGCTGCCTGGAGAATCTCTTCTAGCAGTTGATGAAAATGGGCTGCCAGAGAATGAGTCAGGTGTTTTATCTGATGGGAGGGGATATAAAAAAAAGTCAACAACTACCCACCCCAAGGAGGTGTAAACCTTCTGGATGAGTTGGTAGATCCACCTGGTAAGGGTAGAGGGAGAAAAGGCTTTATTAGAGGAGGGGTATCAAGGAATGAAAAGCCAGTGGTGGGAATGATAAATACTCAGTCTGCACACAGAATAGCTTGATCCCTCCTGCATGCTACTAACCTTGAGCTAACTCCCATCTAAAAATAATGTTTAATGTGAACTACACTGGTGCATGATGACATCACCATGCAACAACAGCCCTCTAACAATAAGATGGTGACACAACCTCCTTAAACAGTAATTCCCCCTAAGCATTTGTGCTCAAAATAGCCTCATTCTTAGGCAAGGCAAGAAGAAAGTACACTAGAAATGGGGAGGACAGGTGGGAAGATGTGAATAGTGTGAATCTATTAAAAATACATTTGCAGCTAAGGAAAACGTTACCTTCCAAAATGAATACTCACCTCCATACATAGATAGCTAGAATACTTGAGATGATGGAGTGACTTGTGTAAAAATTACCTAGATAAGCTTCCTTCTGAAAGTATCCAAAGGAAGCCCATGGGGTGTTACACCCAATGACAGGGGTTCCATAGGGGCACACCCATAGGACACCACATCACTTCTCATCCAGGGTATACTCTTTGCCTGTGTAAAGGAAGCAAATAGGCTTAAAGCCCAAAATATGGTGCAAGGACAGGCAAAAGAGGTACATGACCATCTGAGTAAGGTTGAGTCTTGTTCAGACCATACCTTGTGTGCTCACCTGCTCTACCATCAGGTTAATAATATCAAATTTGTATCATATTTATGTGTAGTGAACCACACTACACTCCAATAACGCCCCAGCCCTACTTTGAAACACAAAGGAATTCCTTATTCTAGCCCCAGCAGTTAGGTCCTAATTGGTGAGGATTTTCCATGGTCCACCACCTCAGCAGCTGAAAGCTGTTAAGCAGCAGTTGTCTTGAGAAACCAAGTCTACTGTATAAATCTACCCTTATTACTTTGCAGAAAATGTAGCATATGATGTGACTTGTCATACTTAATGATAATATGGGAAGACGTAACCTCGATTTCAGTATACAGGCCAGGAACACCCCAAATTTTGAGCCATCAACTTCAGGGAGGTAAATGCTTGGCATCAACCTATTACATTTTTATATGCTATATAGTGATTTATTAATTTATTTATTT
Organism: Limulus polyphemus; assembly: GCF_000517525.1. Classification (NCBI taxonomy): domain Eukaryota; kingdom Metazoa; phylum Arthropoda; class Merostomata; order Xiphosura; family Limulidae; genus Limulus; species Limulus polyphemus. The sequence continues at coordinate 17,202 of NW_013668450.1, read as the reverse complement.
TACTTATGCTTATACTTCCAAATATACTTCCTATGCTCTACTTGATGAGGGGGGAAAATTCATGTAAGGAAGACCCAGGGAATGTGCCTGGATTCCCATCAGTCTCTCTGTCTAGATAGGTATTTTATTGAAGGCAGTGTAATGGGAAACTGCAAAACCCTATTTTTATAAGCTAGGAAGTGCTAGCATGAGAAGAAGTGGACAGATGCACCACTCCGGTGCTCTATTTTTCCATTATAGTCCATGAACGGGGTATAGTCTGGATAAGACTTGAAATATAAGGTAAAAATGCCATGAGGAAAACTTCAGTGGTCTTGTGGTACACCCCATCTCATAGTGGGAACTTATAGAGCCAGGAAAGATGGTAAGAGTACTTTCCGTTATCCCAGCAGCTCAATGCAGATTTTGGGTAAGTATACCCTGGAGAAAAACACTAGCTGATTAGTGGGGTCCTAAAGAAAGAAATACATTTTCAAACAAAAGGCTTCCTAACTAAATTGTATTGTATCTTAAAAAATCTAATTTCTATTCACAAAATAGCCTTGAGAGCAATACTTCAAACTTTCCAATGATATAAAAGCATTTCTCTCATAAATGACTTAGGACAACTGACAGAGTTATATAGAATAAATATATAGATTTAGATTGATTATAAAGTTATTGGTATATAAAAGTAGTTGTAGATAAATAAGTCTTCTCAAATGATGAAGTGGTGGGTGGAGCCAATATGGTGGGTTCATTAATATCATGATATCTCAGCAAATAGAAAAGTTAGGAGGTTCTTATTTTATATTCTAGCTTGTTAATATCAAACATTTTAGTTCCTAATTCATATGAAACTACAGACATTGTATTGTGGGCATCATAAAATGTAATCTAACCAAACTCAGAAGGCTATGTACCACGTCACACACAAAAATTGATATTTAGCAGTTTTTTTTAATATTTAATTTCAAATTAAGAAACTAACTAATATATAATACTAAAATTTGAATCATAATCTACAATTTGATACCAAACTTATTGACATACGTTTATAAAATAATAGCTAAATAAAATGTTGAATGTAAATCTACAAATGTGACAACATGCCCTTTGACCCCTACCCGTCTCGATAAGGTTAATATACATGTATGTAGGCAGAGAAACAATTTTGAATTGTAGGGTTTTGAAATACTGAAAATTTGTTTTCATATTTGATGGTTCTATTGACTGAAAACTTTCATTTTACTTGAAAACAAAAAATTGTGAATACATGCATTAAATGCAAATATATTTAGTTCATAACGTGCAACAATAAACAATAAATTCCAATGATGGAAGAAATAAAGATATTAATCCATTAACCTCTTATTTTAAGTATTTGTAAAAATCTACCACCTACTACGTACTCACTAAAAATAAATGTTATCTTGGATCTTACCACCCAGTCATCATGCCAAGTGTTGTCTTGAGGAATATACCCACAACATGTGGTTGTGTGGAATCCAAACTGACTGACAAATTGATCTTCTAATTCACTACTCTTGTGGATGGAGCTGGCTTGAGCTTCAAGCCTATTTCCTATTTCTGTATTGTGCAAGTGCATTCTAGGAGTAAAACAAAGATATCTGTCAGCAAATTTACCTATTCAACAATATGGTATGTTACTTTCAAAATAAAATAAGCATATTTATTTATAGCTTTGGTCCAACTACTACTACATCAGTTAACTAATAGATGGTTGCAACTATAGTGGTTGCAGATAGAAAATATCACAGAATGGCTAAATTACAGATAAGGTTGATTTCTATTTTTTCATATACTCAGCCTTCTGCATTGTAAACAGTGAGTAAAGGCTTAGTTTCCTATCTTGAAATATTTTTCAAAGGCTATTTCAAAGCATTCTTCTAAAAAGAAAAGTAGTTATTTCACAATATTTATTGTAATATAAATTTCATATAAAAATCAGAAAATAGATAAGAAATGAGGGGATCATGCAATCCTGCAAAGAGATTTTCTAAGACATAGTCTTTATAGGTATAAAATGAGACTTGTGCCTCGAAACTGCTAAGGCTACAAATTTCTAGCGCTCATTCTTATCACTGGATCTATAGAAATTCTTCAATTTGAAACACAGAACAGTTTATTTTTAACTTCCATTGCAGAATTTTAATTTAATAATACTCAACAGTAAAAAATATGTTCTTTAACCTATTCCATTTGAATAATCTCTATTACTATCCTATCTCTGAGCTGTTTTAGTACTTGTATTTAAATGTTCAAACAATATTAGCAAGTTTTTAGAATTTCATCATTTTTCATCTAAAGTAAAATGAAAAATAATATAAGGTCTAATTCATGTGTGTTTACAGAAGAAAACAATGTTGGCCAACAAAAAAAGACAACCCTGGAAAGTTTTCATATATGATTATTGATAAATAAGGCTTGAAGCAATAACTTTGGAACAAAACCAAAAATAATTCTAATATTAGTTACTTTGCTGCTTGAAAGATTAAGTCAAGGTTTTATTGTGCATTTTTTTAATTATATAAGAAGTTTCAGATATTCAGAAACATTTTTTAATAAATTCACACAAGTTTCTCTTCCTCAAATATTTTACACAATATTCTTTGTAACATGGATAAATAACTTCCTCCCCTAAAAAACAAAGACTGATATATTTGTACATAACACACTGTCATATTACTTTTTATAAAATGTAAATATTTTGATAAAAAATTAACAGCAGATACAGTGTTGGGAATGTCATTAAATTTCAATTATACTTCTGAACTTTGATTGCTTAGATTGAACCACATTCAGGCTCATCTTTATCTGTCTTCATTATGTCAAGTATGACACAGGTTATAAAGGGTTTAAACACTTTCATCTTCAATCCTGAGAAAGAGTTGTCAATCAAAACTGTCTTGATCACTTGTTAATGAGAGCTTAGGTCATACCCATTTTTATCTTTGATGTTAAATAACATTTTGATTTCTATATATTTGTTTTATTACAGTTGAGTTTACCAAGAATCTCCATCAATTATCTATTTTGTGTTTCCTATTAACCAGCAACAGTCACATGCTCAGCTATGTCAATAGATGATACCTTGAGCTGGAATTTTTTTTTTTTTCAGTAACTTCAGTCATACACCACATATACTATACTTTTCTTCAATGTAGATTTAGTTGTAGGAGTGAACTTCCTAAAGTAATGGCTTCCAATCTTTTTCCAACTTAGGACCAGCTAGTTCAGATTCCAAATTTTGATGGACTACTTCATAGAATATTACCATTTTAATGTAATTTTAAGTTATATCATAAAACAATATACTTCACTAGCATATATTTTAAAACACACATTATATTTTCAAACATCTTGCAGATTGGCTGAAGTTTTCCTGTGAATTAGCAGTGGGAACCACTAACCTGCAGTACATTCTTTAATTTGTCAAATGCTGAGCTTTCATTTCATTTAAACCAAAATTTGTTTTGTAGTTTTTGGACATACAAGACTGTGTAGTGTAGGGATTATTATCTAATATATTTTTGTGGGTTAATATTTAATGATTGTTGAGTTTTTCATAACAAGAGAGTTAAAAGCAATTATTTTGTTTACTAAACTTGGTAAGAGTCGTACATTGTGTTTGAAATTCATTGGTGTCGAGGCTATAGAATATTCTAGAGGCCTCAGAGATAAACATATAAAATAGTGCTGACCAAATGAGCAGAAGAGGAAAAAAATCAAGTCAAGTGAAAGACAAGTTTAATCAGAAAAAAGTTAGAAAACGTGAAGTTAGCCATCGTGGAAGTGAATAGCCTTAACGGTTGATATTTTAAAGTAAGATTAACAGTTTAATAGAGATAACGAGAATAATTTGTCTTGTCAAAGGGTGTTCTAAGCTAAATGAACCTGCCTTTGTAGACTTTGACGAAAGGAAGACAATTATTGGAAGTTCAGAATACAATTGTGGTATCCCACAAGGCAGTGTAAGTGAATTATTCAATGATACTATTGTGATAAATGTAGAAAAAAAATAGTTTGGCTTGTCAACTGGATTCTAAAGCAATTGAATTAGCCTAAGTGGACTTTTGACAACAAGAAGAGAACTGTATGTTGTTTAAGATACAACTATGATCTCCATAGTGTAAAATATTTTTCTACATACATTTAATTTGTTTTGAATATATTATTTTAAAACAAGTGTAGTGTGTGCTGTCTGTTTATTGTTTGAATTTATCACCAACAAGTCACAGACACCTACTGTAGAAGAATCCTGGGCTCACACCCATATATATACACATAACAGTTCTGACAGTAGTCTTAGTTTTCTAGCAAATTTCAATGTAGACCGGTTCAGTTACGTTAAAATGCAACTTGACAAAACAAATTATTCTTCTCTGCTGTATTATTACAATACAATCAGTGATAATTTCACTTTAAAAAACTGCTACAATATGATCTATATGGCTAAACTCACAATCAAGCAGTCTAGATCTAACTATCTATCTATATCTAACTAACTCAAACTACGTTTTGGACGTCTTTTTATAGACTGACTGAGGATTGAAAGTTCCACACACTACGAGATATTATGATGCAATAATACTCAATTAAAAATCGATAAAAACTTAGAAGGTTCTAGTAACATGACACAATAATATAAGAAGCACCAATTCACAACAATTGTACTATGCAACATATGATTCTCATTGTAACACAGACAAACCTGTGATAAACTATCGCTTATAAAAATAACTAAATTTAATACTCTCACTATATTTAAACTTGAATAGTCACGTATATTTACCAAACACATTTTCTACTCTTCTTTCACATATTTTATTATTCCTGTTTAATCTCATGTACTTCGTTTAGGAAGTGGTACAAAAACAACAGTATTAAAAAAATTTTCATTTATTAACTCATTTTCACACTGGTAAAATTCTAGTTGTTTAGGATTTTTTTATCTTGATGGACCAATTTGATCTAGTTCACAGATGCTATAGAACACCAGTGTCATAATGAGCTTAACAAGCAAGTCCAAAATGTAGCTTCTCCCAACAATCAGGCAACTGAAGTCTGTAAAACTCCAGAATAAACACAAAACACTACAAAAATGATCAATAAAAAATTAAGTATATTAAAAAAAAACAAGAGAATATAGGTAACTATAAATTCAAGAAGACAAAAAGATTATTGACTGTTCTAGAAATGGTGTCAAAAATTAAAAAGTACAGGTAGAGTACATATAAAGATAACAAATGTACTCACAGCTTAATGGATAAGACTGCTAAATAAGATAGTTATTTTTGATAGTTACTTTGCTAGTAGTTCCCCAAGTTTAGATGAATAGCGAGTCAAGGATTTCATATCAATGTATTCCATTACTAAGGCTGCACCACCACGTGGATTGTCAATTACCTAATTAAAACAATATGCATAAAATCATATTGACTATAATGTAAACAAATAGACTGTAATCACAGAATATAATCTAAGAATACAGAAAATGACAAAAGTAAAAAAACAAAAAACATATAGTAATACTCATTTAGCCTACATAATCTATAATTAATGTTTATCTACTTCATCTTAAAACAATGGGTATGAAATATCAAAATTGCAATTAGCACATTTAGATTCTTCACAACTTTGTGAAAGTGTATAATATCATAAAGGATAATTTTTGGTTGCCAAGTGGTTGCCATTTTAGCTTTATTTTTAACAACTAATAAGAATGTGATTGAAAGAGTTGAAGTAAGGGAACACTTGAGGATGAGTGATCATTGTATAACATGGTTTGATGTTTTGTTATAAGTTGAGGTTAAGTAAATAACATTTTAGTTCCTAATTTCCAGATACCAAGATTTGAGGCCATGAAACAAGATTTATCATTAGTGAATTGGAATAATGAGCTAAAAAGTGATGTGAAACAAATTTAGGAAATTAAAAAATAAATAGAGACATTTTCCAAAAAAAAAAAAAGGGTGGAAAAATGAAATATGAAAGATCCAATCTATCTAAAGTCATAAAGAAGAAAATCAGGGAAAACATCATAAGTTTAAAGAGTTTAAAATTACATTCAGGGGGAAGATTTACAGAACAATAGGAAATATAAGAACTTTGTTTGCAAAGAAAATAGGAACTCTAGAAGGGCTTATAAGAAACAGCTGGCCTATAATGTTAAAATTAACAAGTAGGATTGTTTGAGTATGTTAAAGGCAATTATATGATAAATGGGGATAGGGCCTTTAAAATATGCTGATATTGAAGACTTTGACATGATTGCCTTTTACAGTATGTTTTCTTCTATTCTATTTTTCAAGATAAGATATAACCAATATTCCTAACTTTAAGTATTCAAAGGACATTACTGAAATCAACCAGAATAATGTAGGTGTTAATCCTTTGATAGTAAGCATAAAGACTGAAGTTTAAAAATAGATTCAGCTTCAGGATCGGAGGGTTTTGCACCAAATGTTAAAGTAGATCAAAGATATGTAAGCCTCTATTTGTCACATTTGGTAAAGTTCTATGACAGTGAGCATGTGCCTGTAAAGTTAAAATTTTCTAAAACTCAAAATGTATTTCTGATAGCTACTTACCTCATCTCACACAAAGATATCTTAGTCCTTGTTTGCCCTCTAAGTATTGCTCAAAATAGTTTTGCTCCTAGCACACCAGTCTTTATACCCCATCAGTTTTGCATCATTTCTGAACAAGTACTTATCACGTGACTACTCTCCACCAATAGTATTGTGCCATCTACACTGGCACAGCTAGCTCCCTCTGCTATTCCCACTCAATCCTCACTTATGAGAATTGGCAGGTAATAACATGAAAACACCAGCAGTGGGGAGGAAGGATGAGAAGTGTGTGTGACAGGAGGTAAGTACCTATCACAGATACATTTTCAGCATAAGAAAATGTTAACTTCTGAAACAGTCTTACCTCCACTTACACAAAATTAGAATCCCACATTGCAAAGGTGGATGGGCCAGTTTAGGTGTACAAATATCAAACTAAGTGGAAAGCGACTGCTAAGAATGAATGGGTGTGCTATGAGATGCAAATGAAGCACACCAGTGGGATACCGCACAACTTCTGGAACAGGTATGCTCTTCACCAAGGAAACAGGAAAGTAATACAAAATGGGCAGAATGGAAAAAAACAGGCACAGTTGAATGTGGTAACAATACTTACAGCACTGGACAAGTGATGGTAGTGTTGGATGTTCCAAAGAACATGTTTACCATTTTTCACATGATTGGGCCTAATATTGCACTAGTGTGAAAAATGGAATAACATGTGGCTGGGGCATGAGGATCATGTGATCTACACATGAAGATACTAACTGATTAATGAAATTGTCTAAATAAGTTCACATGAGCAAAAACATCCAGAGGAAATGCAAGTAGGTCAGTTGATGACATCAACTGAAGAAGGTAGTTAGTCTATCAAAGTCCACCTGGGCAAAAACATCCAGGGGAAAAGCTTTAAAATTGATTAAGGCATTTCATCTAGTGCAGTCCACCTGGGCAAAACATCCAGGGGAAGTGCATCATAAGTTAAGTTACTGTGTCAAATGTGGTCTACCTGAGGAAACATATACAGGGGAAGTGCCTTGTATAACTGATTAAGTGATTTTGACCAGTGCAGTCCACCTGGACAAACACAATATTACTGAATAAGGTACTTGGTCTAGAAGTAGTTTAACCAGCTGAGTGGATAAACATGAGTATAGGAAAGTAAATATCGAAAACCCACTCAGTAAGAAGCCTCCATGGTCCATTACTCCAGGAACTGGGAGTGGTAAGGACTTTCATGTTTCACTAGAAGTAAAAAAGGAGGGGATTCCGAAGGAACATCACACTGGAACTGTGCAATGGGTGTCTGTAATTCCCTCTTTTGAAAAGCAGACTGACCCCGATATATGCAATCAAAGGGTTGGCAGGGATGGACAAAATCCCATTCCGTATTACTCATGAAGTTCATGAGTGACGGTTCATCATAGATTGAAACTGACTGATATCTAGTACATGTATATGTGTACCACTGGGTAAGTGGCTAGTGGTCTAACAGAAACATCACATCTAAAAAAAATTAGCATTATATAGTTACTCTTAGCTAGTGCAGGTTTGAGGTAAAGCATACCTGACCAGGTAACACCCATTACAAGGAGAGATCCATAAAGATGTTACAATTAGGGAAGATAAAAAAAAGAAAACATAAAAGAAAGGAAGTCATCAGACTTACCCCAATCAAAGACAAATGGATGCATGTAGAATCACGTGGGAGGAAGATGATATCTGCCAGAGGAAGAAACAGCCAGGTTGTGCAGATAATGTGCAATAAAGGTATTGGGAGTAGTCCACATTCCAGACTGAACAATCTCCAAAGGACAGTGAAGGTAAGCACCCAAAGATATTGTAACATGATGATTTGATGCAAGTAAATTTTGTTGAGACAGCAATCTTCCATGGACAAGTCTGAATACACTAGCCTTGAGAAGTTGACAAACCCATCAAGTGAGAGTAACAGATGACAGATCACGGTAAACAGAGGGGTTCCAGGGAATAAACAGTTGGAAACATAACTCCAAAAGGAGGCAGTACGAGCCACATAATACCTCAAGGAATGAACTGGACAAAAAACCTATCCAGAATGGAGCAGGAGTACAACTGGGAAATTTTAGTTGTGTTAATGGTATCCAGAATGACTTGGATCAATTGTAAATCAGACCAAATGACCTTTAATCACACCATGTGTATGGTAATGCATCTGAGCTATAATTTGGATCGCAAATTCAATATAGAATGGAACCCACTAAGTAACATGAAAAAAGGTTCTTGACATTGCAATGAATACATCACTGAAGCCATAAAGGCAGTTGCTCTGTTTTTAGTGATAATGGTAATGGAATTTTAGGGTGTATTTGTAGACATACTGATTTCAACTCAAAAGAGGTAATTATCTCTTAATACAAATTATCAATAGGACCTCACTTGGAGTACTGTCACTTTACCTAAAACAGAATATTCACTTGTAGAATGGGTAAGGATAACATTGGTTATTTCCTCTTGAAGTTTGAAAGATCATCTATGGGTTCAAAAGGATAAGGGCATCTGATGTACTTGTGATATCTGCTGAAGACAACAGGACAAGAAAATGCAAGTTTAAGGCTTGGAAAAGACAGGACAGATTCCAGTGAAGATAATTTTATTTTTCTAACAGAGTGATTGGCTTTGACTTATGGAAATCTAAAATGGCTTAGGAGAAATAGCTGACTGATAATGTTGAAGCTAACAGCAAAGATATTTTTATGAATGTTAAAATGCAAATTAGGCCTTTAAAGGATGCCGAAAACAAGGTTTTGGTTGAATATTATGAGATGGCTAAGCTTTTAAGTGTTTTCTCCAAAAAGAGGATGTCAGCAAAATTCCTAACTGTAAATATTCCACAGATTGACTTAATCGTGTAGATACTAATCCCTAGGTGGCAAAAATAAAAATCAAGAGATTAGAAAAGCAGATAAAACACCAAAAGCAGACAATATTTATCAAATACCATGTACGCAAGCTTCTCTATCTATAATTTTTGGTGGGTCAATAGACAAGTGCCTGAAGATTAGAGAATTGCAATGTTACTCTTATTTCTAAAGGTGATGTTAAGAGTTACCCTTGAAATTATAAACCAGTTATTCTTACTTGTATAGTTGGAAAACTAGAGAAACTGATAAAAGATTTGCATTATCATCTAGTGAAATACAATTTTGAAAAAATTTTAAAGAATGGTATCGATTCATAAATGAGAAATCTTCCCTTACTATTATTTTGTCTTTTTGAGGTTGTGAATGATGGAAAAGGTGTGGTGATGGGGTAATTACATTTCCAAAAACCTTTTTTATATGGTGCTACACAAAATCAGCTTGGAAAATCACAGTAGTATGGTTTGGGAAAAAACTAATAAAATAGATTGTTGGATGAGAGAAAAAATTATTATTAGTAGAGTTATGTAAAACTGGACCCTTGTTACTAGTAATAGAGTGTCTCAAGGGTCTATTGGCCTTTGTTTTTTACTTACATGAATGATATCAAAAGACACATAATTAGTAAATTAGTAAAGTTTGCTGATAGAATTAAAATCTACCAGCTTTAAAGATACTAAGGTACTAAAGATTGAGGTGGACAAACAATTGGCATATTACCTTTAATAGTAGTAAGTGCAAGATACTGCATTTGGATTATCATAATTTCGATCACACATCTCATATAGCATAACTGAAGAAAAGTATCCTGGTATGGTAGTAGATGAGTTACTCCAGCCATCAAGGCAGTGCTTCACTGCTAGTAGCAAGGCTGAGAGAATTTTAGGGTGTATTTATACATACTGAGATTACAAGTCAAAGGAGATAATTATTTTTTTATACAAAGTTAACAGATGCCAAATTTTAAGTGCTTATCCAACAAAAATTAACATTTTCGATAAATTACAGTGGATTTTTGTGGTATTGGTATAGTAATTTATAATGTTTTTTTGTTTTTTTTTGTATTCCAAAATGCTTATATAAAGTCTGCAAAAATTATTATTTTTCCATCTCCACATGTGAATTTGGACGAGGCTTGGCAAGTATGGCTCACGAGTGCAAACAAGGACTTCGTAACATCATAAGTAGTAGATATCATTGTTTTTCAATTATTTTTTATTTAGTGTTTCATGTTTGAAGAAAAATAACTGACATTTCAGTATTTATTTAAAAACATTAGTTATATATATAATGCATGGTAGCCAATATGTTACTGTATTTTAAAAAGTAAGAACTTGTATTATTTTTCTACTCACTTGCATTGAGGTACATTAAAAACAAATTATACAAAACTAAAGACTTGGCAATTCAGGAAAAGTTTATTTGCATAATTTGTGAAAGTCTAAGAAATAAATTTATTACTAATCAACTGAACTTACCACATGAAAATTAACATCTTTACATAAACATCTGGTTAAACTTGCAGTTTGCTGGTGAATAATTTGTTTCTCAAGTTACAATTGAGAAGGCTAAGCCAAGAATACTAGCCTAGCCAAAATGACCTGTATTTATATTACTGGAAACTACACATTTATTGGTTAATGTGTAAGCATGGTAATATAGGAAACAGAATGTCTGTAAGCATTTACACCTATACCAACTCTAAATCCCAACCACCAAGTAAGATAACTAGCAAGTTTATTGGATAGGATACAACTTTATACAGAGTCATATCATAAATATTTTCTCTCACTTTTATGAAGTACTTTAGACAATTCTTGTTGCAACCACTGTATTGTAAAGAAGCCGGCAAATCTATCCCACTTTGTTCAGAGCAGTGATCCGAATAGTTTCTGTAGGATGCTTTCACTTTTTGAGTTAATAGATCAGCCCAGACTTTCTACAATGTCATAAACATTTTATAATACTTTAGACAATTGTTGTTGTAACCATTATACCATCAACAAGTTTATATCCTGTTTTCAAAGCAGGGAAATTCTGGGAATTGTGCCGCATGAACTTGTTTGATATTGATGGTGTCAAAGTACGGTAACATCTAAACAGGAACAGTGATTCATTGCTTTATATTTGCCAGGTTTCTACTTCAGCTGCTAACAGTAGAATAACAACAGGAAATAGGTGTAAAAAGATTAGAAGAAACTCTCAGGAGATTTACTTGGAACTTTACTATCTGTACTGAAAAGAACAGAGTACTATTCATTTTGTTTCTTCTAATTTCTAACTCATCTACTAGTAATAAGATAACTACAGAAAATAAGTGTGAGAAGTTGAGAGCGTAAACTTTGACCATAAGTACTTTGAAATTTTGTAATCATTACTAACAATACTATATGTTTTATTTTGCAAGCTTTATTTTCGTTATACTTTAATTACTTACCAACAACCTTGAGAAATAATATTACAGCATAATATTACAGTACAAAAAATAATATATAAAATATAAAACTACTGAAAAAAAAGTTTTGATATTCAATCATGAGATTTTTTATTGTTCATTTGTTTTAACTGTTTATTATAAAAGTAACTAAAATCATAAAAATAGAAAGTTGTTAGGTAAGATAGTGAAAGAAAAATAATAAAAACCTTCATGGGGTACACATGCCAGAAGCTTCTGCTTTACACTGTTCGATAATGTCATGTCAATGCACATGCACTGTGTAATTTTCAACTTCTATCGGGGTATTTTTTAGTCAGACATAGTTCAAAGATGAATAAAACAAAAATTAATAAATATAAATAGATTTATATTGTTACAAGATTTAAGCTATTTAGAATAAACATTTGTGGTTTCCTATTACAATTTGCAGTTATACTAGAACAAAAAGGGTGATTTAGATTTATTTCCTAATTTGTATGAAGGTTACAAGGTTGGTCAAATCGATCAACACCATATAGAGTTGATATTGATAAAATAACAGGTTAAATATAAAGTTTTATAAAAAAAAGTTTGATGATTATCTAGAAAGATATAGAGATTACACAAATGAAACTTGACAAATTTCAGATAAAGAAAATTACTTTGTATGTTGGATAGTCAACATACTGAAAGAAAGAATTCACCAGCAAATCTTTAATAGAAAAAAATCTTAAAACATAATTCAAAAACCAGATATTTTGTTTATGAAATCCTTGTAATGTTTCCTAATAATCTACAAAATTTTATAAAGACTCGTATACATTTTCAAAAATTATAGTACAATTACTCTCAGAGATACTTTCCAGATTATTGGCTGGGTTGAATCCACCCTGCCCATAATGGAAGGGTTAACTTGATGCTACCTACTCGTATTTCCCTGATTATTATTATTAAATTACTATTTTATCATATTTTGAATTTGTTTATTTCTTTTCTGTGTCCTTTTCTTTTCTAAAATCCAATTTCTATCACTTGAATACTTGTTTTCCATTTTAAGACTGTTTATACAAATGCTTCAACAATGTTTCTTCCAACAATATTTTTTTAATGTGCTCCATGCATGTAATTTACAATCGCTGTATATTCTAACCCTTCAACAATTTTGTCTAAAGCTTTTTCCATGTAGCACGGCATACACTGTCTGACAAAGGGCTTCTACCCAAAACTTTGCAAGTAGTAATCAAAAAGTTTTTGTTATGGATGTGTGTTTAACATTTTTTCATTATTTTTCCACATATTTTGTTTTTTTCTACTGTGTATCAATTCTAGATGTTACTTAAATTTTAACTTGTACTGCATAATGTTTTTTCTGAAGGGGAGTCAATAGCTATCACTGCTGACTTTGAAAATCTTTCCTCACGAACCATCATTCCTCATGCCACCCTTCATCAGACCCAGACATTTGTAGCTGGTGGCAAGTCTCGCTGTCGTCGCTCAAAGTTTACCATCGTCACAGGATTAGCTATCCAGCCAGGTAGAATGGCCAACTGGGATTCTCAGCTCTTAAAAATTCCAGCTGTCTCACCTTCCATCATTAACAGTTGTTTGATTCGAGTTGATTATGCTGTCAGAGTAAGTCTGTTAGTTACTTTGTGTATTGTATGTTTGATGTTAATATCAGACTGATGAAAATTTGACAGTCAAGTCAAATTCCTAGAAAGATTAATTGGAAAGTTAGTGGCTTTAAGCTGCTGCAACTAATGTATTGTATTTCTCCGTTTGTTAA
>NW_013668450.1:0-2525 GCF_000517525.1 Limulus polyphemus | reverse complement strand
ATTATAGAAGCCATAAAGTCCAAAAAGGAAATTAGGAAATCAAAGTAGAATATGAAAAAGATTGACTGAAAATGTAAAAATTAATAGTAAGAATTTATTTAAATACTGTTACGACAGTGGGGGTCACGTGACGAGTATTCTGGAAGATTAGCTAGTGTGTTACGACAGCGGAAGTCAAGTGACGCTGGTAGCACGTGTTGAGAGTCTTAGAAGTTTCTAGAACAGGCATTATTATCGTATATAAGTGTGCTAGACAGTGAGAGAGACAGACGGAGGCGGAGACGAAGCAGGCAGAGAGAAAGAAAGACAGCGATTACGGTCGGCGGGAACTGAGGATAGCAGACACAAAGATCAGAACTATAGTTGGCGGGGACGGACAATTAAGTCTAAGCGCGATAGAAAATGAGTGAATTGTTGTGAACTATAGTGTGTGTAACTGTGAAAATTAAGTATATTACAAAGTTGTATTGAGGAAGAATAAACAAGTTTTATAAAGAAAGGACTTGTACCTTAGAAGAATTAACAAACAAACATACAGAGACGTAACAAATTGGTGTCAGAAGTGGGATAAAAAAATGGAAACGAGAAGCGGCAAATCAAACTACAGCCTAGCAGACTTGATGGCAGCTCGAACAACAAAATAAACAAGAAGAGAGATTACAACAGTTGTTGGAGGAAAAAGAAAAGAAATAAGAAGAACGAGAAGAGAAATTACAACAGTGGTTGGAGGAAAAAGAAAAGAAACAAGAAAAGAGACAACAGCAGTGGCAAGAAAACCTGCAACAGTGGCAGCTCGAACAGCAAAATAAACACGAGAGACTACAGCAGTGGTTGGTGAAGAAAGAAAATGAACAAGAAGAGAGACTACAGCAGTGGCTGGAGGAGAAAGAAAATAAACAAGAAGAAAGTCTCCAACAGTTGAGAGAAAGTCAGAGTACACAAATGGAAACTAATCCTTTTAGTTCTTCTAGACTATTGTCAGGGGAGGATATGTTTAAATACTACTTGATTTGGTGTTCCTCCGACCTCTAATTAGCATCTTTAGTTGTTTGTTGGGGGTCTTTAATGGATTCATGTTCCATTACCAACGAGAAAGTTTCCATTAAATATGTACACCTATTTTGCCTCAACCTAATTTTATATCCTTATCTTTAAAGATATCTGGTCACATGCAATGAATCCATCATTTTATGTGGAGCATCTAGGTACGATAATTGGGCAAGCCTTTCCAAATTTTTTGTAAGTTTGACTAAAGTTTCTTCTTTTCTCTGTATTCTGCTCCTCAACTTTGCTTTAGATACTTCCTTCTCGTGTACCACTCTAAACCTGTTGGACAAAGCAACTACTAATGCTTGATAGTTGCAATGTTTCTCTGGGTCGGAAGCATGATGAGTAATTTGTTGTTCATGATTCCACACATACACTCTGGAAATTATTTCATAATGAATCTAACATGCATTCTATTGTACCTTTTCATCATACTTTGGTTTCTTGATAAAGCAGTGTTGTTGATATGGTCTGCTAAATTTTGGAACTTTACATGGTAGTGTTATAGCTGGAGTAGTTCAGAAAGTTCCTGTAATTACAAATGGTACAGCAATAGTGGTAACAAGGGTAGAACAGATAGTTTCTCCTTTTCCATATCTTATATTAAATGAAGTTTTAGGTTGGAAGTATTGAGTAGTTGTAGAGAGAGGTGTGGCTGGTTTGGTCTTTGCAGTTACCAATTCATTTTTCAAATGTTTTATTCTGTCATTGATATTATTTACGATATCATTAACTCTTTCTGCACTTATTTGATTTTGCCATTACAAAGGAGTTGCAACAATAAGATTGAAGACGTACAAAAGAGCATGGACAAAGTTGAAAACACAGTGAAAAACGACTATAATGTGGAAAATGACTATTTCATTAATCTCGTGTTCAGATTTAATTTTTGTATTAAATTTTCTTTAAATATAATGTTTCTTTCGTTTAATTATTCTCTTACCTGTTAATCTTCTTTTAATTTTTATCAGTTTCGCTTGGTCTTCTTTTGTTGTTTTTTATCTCATTCTCAGCAGTAGTCATAGGGCTTATAACACTAAAAAATCTGGATCCAGTACCTGTGGTAGGCAGGACACAGATAGCTCATTATTTAGCTTTGTGATTAACAACAAACAAACTATTTCATATGTATGATCTCTCTTCATCCTTGAGTTTTCATTTTGAAGTTTAATCACAGTTCTGGTTTATTTTCACCAAGATAATCCCCTTTTGACACTATATTTGCAATATGTTCTATCATTAAGTTGGTTCTTTTAGATTATGCGGTGAAAATAATTTGAAGTGTACGTAATGATAACAAATTAGTTTATTTCTTCTTTAACGTTTGTTACAGGCTATGTTCACTGGTAGGCCTAACTTCACAAACAATGCCTCAACAGAAGTTCCAAAACTGATGTACATCTAATTTAGTTATAAAGTTACTTAAAGAATTCCTCACTAATTGATCAATAACAAACATTTTGATTGACTCACTGACT
>NW_013668449.1:139909-154798 GCF_000517525.1 Limulus polyphemus | reverse complement strand
GGCGACCATGTTTGGTGTGACGGGGATTCGAACCCGCAACCCTCAGATTGCGAGTCGAGTGCCTTAACCACTTGGCCATGCGTTATATATATATATATTTTTTGTTGAATTCCTAAATGAAGAAACTTTCTATGAACATATTCGTTCGAATCACTTTGGAGAATGTCCCTTATTTTTCATAGAATTTTCTTTTCTCTCGTATTCAACTCTGAACTTTATCAGTCCCCTCCCTTAGTAAAAGGTCAACATACCGCCAACTGTGATGAATCAGACCAAATACCAAAGTGTCCACACCATGATCATATATATATATATATGTTGACCTTTCATTTCTCTGTTTTCAATGTTAATGAGCCTGAGATAGAAGAGTAAAGAACACACATATATGTAGTAATTCATTTAATGTTTAAAATGAAAATATCTACAGATGATAGTATTTGTGATAAAAACTGGCATATGCAATACACTGTGTTATAATAGTTGTTTCGTTCAAATAATGGTTTTACTTGTTTCAAAACATTTGTGACACCTATAGAAACACTATCCTTAGTAATACCATCCGCCCATAGAACCATTATCTTATAAAGACCATCTGCATAGTAACACCACCCGCTTATAGAAACATTATCTTTAGTTGGACTATTAACCAATATAAACACTACCCTTAGTAACACAATCCACCTAGTAACACCAATCGCCTATAGAAAGATTGCCTTTAGTAAGAACTCCGCTGATAGAACCTTAGAAATACACCTTCTGATGAGTAACACTCAAACTATTATGTCACCCCTCCCTAGTAACACTATGATGTAATCCATAGCAATGGGCTCTCTGATATTACTTCATGAAACTATGACGTCATTGTCTCTCCCCATGAAATAGCCAATAACCGCATGCGTCTAAAGTATCCTGATAACAACTAACATCTCATCAAAACATCTTGCATGTAAAAAACAGCCAAGCTATGGTTTATGGGTTAACCCCATAAAGACGTGATATCAAAATAAGAGTTAAGTTATATAAAAGGGCAAACTCTGTAAAAAGGTGGTTAAGACTTTACCCCTTTTTATATTCATGTTACTGTTTGCCCAGTTACAATAAAAAATGTGGACAAGTATTCCTAAATGTCTTCTTGTTTAACTTTTAAATCTTTAGAGGATTTGCCCCTAATATATAACTTGGCTCTTTATTTTATATCACATCTTAATACTGGGTGATCCCTTTATTCTAAACTTTTACAGGTAAAGGTTTTTGATCAGATGGCACTACTTATCGTATTGATTATCATTTTGAAATTAATTAAAATTAAATTCCATCCAAAATGGGATTCGAATCCCAGCTATCAGGAAAAGCTATCAACACCGATGTAAAGTTTTGGATTGCTGACGACGGTAGCTCGACAATAAGTCTGAGGGCTTGTAGCACTATGATTCCCATAGTGGGCAGAGAACAGCTAGCCCATTGTGTATTTTTGCGCTTAACAAGAAACAAGCTTAAATCAATGAGCCATTTCCGAATTACTACATACCCTTTACTCCTGGAGTTATCAGTTTTAACTTTGCGGCCGTGGAGAGTAATTCACCATTAAAATGATAAAAATGCATAATAGAATGTTAACAGACAAAATAGGATAAACTAAACTCAACTGTGATTGAATAGTTATATATGTTGCTATATATTAATTCTTGCCCACGATATTATGTAGGGATGATGCAAATGCTATCTCCACTATCTTGTTTGCATTTATGAAGGGTTGATATTAGCCATCCCTACATTTACTTCCTTTTTGAAAATTTTATTTTTTACTTATTTGCTTGTTTTTCTAATCCAATGTTTCAATAGACATAGGAACGTTGTATTTATAACCAAGTTCTAACTACAATGAGGTTCCAACTGTAATATTTATTGTTTATCTATTATTGGCTGGTATTTCCTGTTTCACCCTGTACTTAGGCTTTTTAAATGAACAACAAATTTCTGTAAGAGAGCTAACTTCAAGGGGTAATGATAACATCGTTTACACTAGCATAATGATTTTTTTTTACAAATTATTAGTAATACTTATAAAAGTGGATACTCCGTTTGAAACTATGTAACCTCAGTGCAGTTGGTTGACACTATTGTTTTGGTTTTCGAGTTATCATGTAATAAAAAAGAAGCAGCAGAAAGAAGAAGAAGAACTTCAAATCTTTGCTATGATATTTACAGACATTCCCAGAACTTGTGACTCAGCCATTACACAGATATTGTTATAAAAGGAAACACTGTATAGTATTGTAAAGTTCTGATGACCTATTGAGGAGATATTTAAAATACCATTTCGATTAACAATTCGAGCACTCCCTAAATTGGTAGTGCTTCCGCCTGCCTGACATTAACTAATCTGAAGACAAGAAAAAAAAATGAAAAAATTCATTATATTGACACACAGCTGTTCGCTTCTCTAACAAAAAAGCAGTTAGCCGTTAATAAGTTCAAACAGTTAACTTTTTCGTCATAACATTTAACGTTTTTTATTTTATGCGTCAAAATCACTCAACATTTTAAAGAAAACGTGAATACAATAAAAATTCCTAGTAAATTTGGAATTAAGTTGTTTTTTTTTAATTTATGAAATACTATTAAAAATTTGCTAATATATTTTGTCGTCTTGTAGCCATCCAACAAACGGAAGCAGGAATGACGTAAGTGTCTAAATATTGCGCAAGTCTTTGTACATCATCTTCGCGGATTCCTGAAAAATCAAAAGCACGAATTATATTTTGATCTTCAGCTTTATTTTACATTAAGAACATGTACATACCATTTAGTCTCAGATCGCATGTAAGCTAACAAAGTAGAAGAAAAAAGAAAAAAAAAAACGTTACGTTTAGTTAAGGCTATGATGTAAGCACGTTTTCGACTATATATTGAGCACGCTTACGAAAAAAATAAAAAAATAATAGAAAACTTAATGAAGAATGATACTAAGGGGTGAAATTCTGCCAGTACTCACTAGTACTGAGTACTGGAAAGTATGTTTTTATTGCGATACAAGTAACGGGACTTATTTGAGCTGCTTTGTCGTTTTTTATGTTTACACGTAGATTTTTTTTCTTTACCAAAAACAGGTCCACTTCACCCAGTTGAGTACCCCTATTTTTTGAAAATTGCACCTCTGAATATACTCTTATAATATGAAAGTTTTCGATATTAATACTGTAATAAGAAAAAAAAACTATTACACACGACCACCTAATCGAAGGAAACACAGAAAAAAGAGAACACACACTATAAGACTTACACAGAGTGATGTTCACGATCTATCGTAGCAGTACAGGTACAAGTGCCTAGGCTTTACAACCCCCTTCTTCTACCACTGTAAGACTGCTAGAACACGGATCGTGAACATCACTCTGTGTAAGTCTTATAGTGAGTCTTACAGTGGTAGAAGAAGGGGGATGTAAAGCCTAGGCACTTTTAACTGTACTGCTACGATAGATCGTGAACATCACTCTGTATAAATCTTATAGTGTGTGTTCTATTAGTCTTATAGTAGTAGAAGAAGGGGCTGTAAAGCCTAGGCACTTGTACCTGTACTGCTACGATAGATCGTGAACATCACTCTGTGTAAGTCTTATAGTGTGTGTTCTATTAGTCTTATAGTGGTAGAAGAAGGGGCTGTAAAGCCTAGGCACTTGTACCTGTACTGCTACGATACACTAGAACACGCACTATAAGACTTATACAGAGTGATGTTCACGATCTATCGTAGCAGTACAGGTACAAGTGCCTAGGCTTTACAACCCCTTCTTCTACCACTGTAAGACTAATAGAACACACACAATAGGATTTATACAGAGGGATGTTCACGCTTTATGGAAGCGGCATGAGTGCCTAGGCTTTACAACCCCTTTTTCTACCATTAAAAGGCTAATGAAACGCAAGTTATAAACTTTTATACAAAGATTGTTCAAAATCTATGATAGCGTTAAAATTGTGCGTAGGCCTTACAGCCCCTTCTCCTACTAATGATGGTGTTCAATGTGATAATCTTAAATTTGGATTATTGCTCTGGAGTACAAACTCCATTGAAAGTGTTTTTGTAATAAACTGAGGTCAAATGCTGTCTCCCTTATCTTTGTACATTTTGTATCAAGTTAGAGTAGAAAAGACTTCTGAGGACTCGTTTGAAAAACCTAAACATAAAAAAACCCATGAGAGATATCTACGAATGGTATAGCAAGAATTTCCGTTTGTACTTATATCTTGGGAAAGAACTGATATGTTGATTTGAAGATGTGGAATACCTTACTGACATCCATTCCTTACAAAGTTATGTTGACTTGACCATGCGGCATACCTTATTGACATTCATTCTTTACAAAGATATCTTGACTTGACCGTGTGGCATACCTTATTGACATGTATTCCTTACAAAGATATGTTGACTTGATCATGAGGTATACCTTAATAACACCCATTCCTTACAAAGATATGTTGGCTTGACCGTGTGGCATACCTTATTGACATGTATTCCTTACAAAGATATGTTGACTTGATCATGCGGCATACCTTAATAACATCCATTCCTTACAAAAATATGTTGACTTGGCTGTGTGGCATACCTCATTTACATTCATTCCGTACAAAGATGTTATTTTCTCTTGTCATAATGGAGACATCACGTTAGCCTGATGGTATACAGAGTTCACTTTGGTATTTTTCTCGATTTTGAGAAGGTTTATAACAAGTTATTGCAACCATCTTAAATTCTTTGGAAGAACTTTCGGAACATGCTATATACCTTTTTTTGTTAATGTTGTACTGTAAAAAAGACGAATAAATGGTGTTGACATTTTCCAAGTAGCACTAAATAACAACTTAGCACATAAATCTTTGAAAATGTTGATCCTAGCAACAAATAAGAGTAATAAACTTAACACTTACCAAAACACAGTTATTATGCACTTGACACTAATGTTAATGAACAATATATCATAAATATCAACATTATTTCAAATAATGGAACCAGGAAAAAGAACCAGAAATAAAAAAAATAAAAAAAAATACAACAACAACACAAAAATACCTTTCAATATTAATAACAATATCGAATGATAAACAGCAATAACCCACTAATCATATCGTTCACTAAGTATCTCGTGACTGTTAGGGTACTTATTCACTGAGTACTTCACGAAAGTACACCTGACGTGATAATAAATTTACATAATCTTCTGCTACATTAATAGTACATTTACGTCACCGTTAGGGAAGCTGGTGTCAGTTTCATCATGCACACATATATATTTACTCAAAATACATATGATTAGCTAGATGGTGAATTATCATTTTAATGCAACTAAAAATTTATAGATAAACTAAACGATAGAAGGAAATCCGTATGATCCTAAATATATCACATCGATCTTGCTAATACACTATGTGTTCTGTATGATGTTACTTTTACCAGATCAGACAGGTTCATAGGTATGGTGATACGATCCGTATGACGTTAGTTGTTCCAGATTAATCAGGTTGATATATTATGATGTGACCTCTACGAGGTTAGTTATCACGATAGTCAGGATTGTAAATATTGAACTGTATTGTAACGAAGGCGAAGCTTGTTTTACTAGATCATTACACACTGAATTACACAGGCTTTGTTTTATCTCTTTCTCTATAACAAGAGCAATATTCGCCATCAATGAAAAATGAAGTAAAACGTGCCAAGATTCATGGTATTTTCAAGACATCATGCGATATTTTAATCATACTTTATGTACATGCTCAACTCCGTCGATTCTCGATAGATTTCGAGTACACGCTGACAGAACTCACGAGAATTTTGGGAATTGTTTGATTTTTGGAATATATCAATGTTTTCAAAGCGTAGAATGTCTCTCTCAGTTATATACATACTACACCATATGTATAGAATTATCTTAAGAGTCCAACAAAAACTCACGACAAAGGGTATGTACATGCATGTCGCGTGTGATTTGACTATCTAAACTCACAAAAGAAAGAAGGTATTAACTTCTGGAAAACATGAGATCTTAATCCCACTTTTTTGGAAAGTAATGAGTTACAGGTACACATCTTCCTTATTTTGAGGGGTAATAACTTTCACAGACACATTCCTTAACTTACTTTTGTGAGGGATAATGATTTGAAGGACTTGAAAGAAAATATCGTAACATTTCTATATTTTACGTATTCTAATATTTGATCATAAATATAATTACTTCACATGTAATTACTCTCGGTAAATGCATGTGTTTATGTAATAATTCCATGTGCCTATGATAATTAGTGTGAAAATGTGTAAAGTTGTTGTGATGTGCCTCTCTGTGGTCATACCCAATTACTTTCCTGTGGCTTCCTGTGATCACTTACGCGGCTTTCTGTAATTTAAATGTGTCTGTTTGGGATAATTTGCAACTGCCTAATTGTGATATCTTGTGATTAATTGTCCGGGGTCAGTTGCATGCGCTGTTTTTAAACTACATGTTGGGGTAATTGTCATGTCTGTTTGGGATAATTTCCAACTGCCTAATTGTGATATCTTGTGATTAATTGTCCGGGGTTAGTTGCATGCGCCGTTTTGATTTTTCTGAAAACCTTTTTGTTTTACTTCCAAGACAATTCATGATTATGATCATATCATACGTGTATCTGTAGTGAATACTTGTTTGGTTATCAAACTCGTGTGAATGCCTGTGATTACTCTCTTGGATTTGAGATCATCACTCTTTGGCGTCTTTCAGTGATCACTATCTATAGTGTATGTGATCACTCTTTAAGATCTTTTTCCGGATCACTCTCAGTGGCGTTTATGATCATTATTTAAGATATCTTCATGATCACTTTATTTAGTGTCTGTGATAACTCTCTGGCGTATTTCTATCAATTCTTTTGTTCATTTTCAAGTGTCCGCGATAATTCTTTGGTCCTTAACCATGATTTATTGATCTTATTTGTATGGAAGTATTTTTGCATGTACTACACCATTTATACATTATGTATACATTTTAATGTTTATATAGTTTTGAATTAATTCAAATATGTTAAAATACTACATTTTTATTTTACTGAATTTTTTTGTTGAGCCTTTACTAGAATTGTATGCATTAACTGCATGGGGTTTTAATGCACTTAAAATAAATACATCAAAACTACTTGTGTTAAGGCTACTACTAAATGAAATCAATGATAGAAAGAATACGTACTATCATCAAGATCTGGCTTGACCTGGAAAAATAAGAAACTGTAATAAGACTAGAAAGCATCACAAAACATGTAACAAGAGTTACATCAAACTTTAACTGTAAACAGACGTTATTTTTTACATATAAGAAGTGTAACGTAAGTGAGTAAACTACACAAATATATAGAGTATTTAACTATAAAATATTATACACCCTGATAAATCATTGAAATTATGACAAAATCTCGACTCATTTGAGAACAGTAACTTATTGGTACAGAAAACATGTTTAGTAAGCATGAGTATTAAATTTTCACGCTGTTTTGGGTTTACTTGTGAAAAGATACAATTAATAACACCGGTGTGAAATTAGTATTATTTTTCAAGTTAAGTTTAACTACATAGTAGTAGTGAAATGACTATAGTTATGTCGTAAAAAAAACTGATGTTGGTAATACTTCAGCTGAAACACAAATGCAATCTTTTCTCACCGAATACTAAATAAAATGTATCGTACCTGTTCCTCAGCGACAGGGGTGGCTACATTCAATGACATTTTATACTTTGTTTTCATGTCCCTACAGGGAATTTCAAGGGAAGATGTGGTAGTTACAAGACAACGTTTTATTCCGAATTTGAAGACGATGTGCATAAATTCAATAAAAGTAACCTATAGTGGATTACAATATTAGCAGTTTAAAAATTAATAAAATAAATAAAAAAGTGTGGTAAATGACTCATGAGTCAGTTGCGTGCTACATAGCTCCACAACTTTGAATTTCACTAATGCCAAAAGTATCAAAACAATATTAATAAATATTTTCAGTAACTCAATTACATTCACTAATTTCATCACATTAATATATTTGGAAGCCACATTTTAATAACGAAACATAGATAAAGGTTCACTTTGTTCATCAGAGTTTAAGATATCAGACGTAACCATAGAAAAATATAATGTTCTCTCAGCTTTCAAATTTCCACATTTTTATCAAAAGAAGTTCGTCACGTCAAAATTGAAGTGTTTAATAGACTACTGTGAAAATCAATTAAAAAGGGATTATACTATTCTAACAAAGGGAATGCATAAGAAATTTTAAAGTTAGGATATTAATAATGTTCTTATGACAGAACAAAAACAAAACTAACGATGACTTTATTTGTGATGAATTTACCACTGTTAGAAACTAACTTTACCGCTGATAAAAACTGACTTTACCACTGATAGAAACTGACTTTACCTCTGTTAGAAACCGAGTTTACCGCTGTTAGAAACTGACTTTACCTCCGTTAAAACTGACTTTACCGCTGTTAGAAACTGACTTTACCTCTGATAGAAACTGACTTTACCTCTGTTAGAAACTGACTTTACCGCTGTTAAAAACTGACTTTACCGCTGTTAGAAACTGACTTTACCTTGTTAAAACTGACTTTACCGCTGTTAGAAACTGACTTTACCTCTGATAGAAACTGACTTTACCACTGTTAGAAACTGACTTTACCGCTGTTAGAAACTGACTTTACCCCTGTTGGAAACTGAATTTACTGCTGTTAGAAACTGAGTTTACCGCTGTTAGAAACTGACTTTACCTCTGTTAAAAACTGACTTTACCGCTGTTAGAAACTGACTTTACCTCTGATAGAAACTGACTTTACCGCTGTTAGAAACTGACTTTACCGCTGTTAGAAACTGACTTTACCACTGTTAGAAACTGACTTTACCTCTGTTAGAAACTGACTTTATCGCTGTTAGAAACTGACTTTACCTCTGATAGAAACTGACCTTACCGCTGTTAGAAACTGACTTTACCTCTGTTGGAAACTGAGTTTACGCTGTTAGAAACTGACTTTACCTCTGTTATAAACTGACTTTACCGCTGTTAGAAACTGACTTTACCTCTGTTAAAACTGACTTTACCTCTGTTAGAAACTGACTTTACCTCTGTTAGAAACTGACTTTGCAGAATAAATAAAAATATTAAACATAACAAGGTTTACTTCTTTTAATGAAAATTTAGAATGGTAAACATTTGTATGGAATATGTTCAAAACCAAATATTACACAAAGCTTTATGTTAAGATCAATAACGTTACCATACATGCAACAGTGCCTCTGAAAGAAACCCTCTTCCGGGTAATTCTAAACCCAACATGTTATTTTGCAATGCAGTAAAGTTATCATGCTAAATAACTTGTGATAGTCTTAGACGTCGCGATGTGATCGGTATATAAGAACACTTCACAAGTTAATTAAGAAAAATTCAGACTTCATC
The DNA here is from genome assembly GCF_000517525.1 of Limulus polyphemus. Lineage (NCBI taxonomy): Eukaryota > Metazoa > Arthropoda > Merostomata > Xiphosura > Limulidae > Limulus > Limulus polyphemus. The sequence continues at coordinate 145,330 of NW_013668449.1, read as the reverse complement.
TGATCAAAGTCTACAGTGAATAAGTTGTCTGTCAGGATAGCATAATAAACACGGATTTTGATTACAACAAGTCAAGTCTGTGCAAACATTGCACACAATAACTGATGCAAATGATTATTCAATCGTAATTATCACACAGTATGCCTAAAATGTCATGTCTAGTTCAAAAATCCATGTAATATCAGCTAAAAGTTTGCACTGTTTATATTTACACTTTAAGAAGGTCTTAAATATCGTTTAAGGCTTTATACCTGTTTTTATACGGGTTCTCATATGTTTCTGGATTTCAAAGAACCTTTTATATGTGCACTAAAAATAGTCTGTTTTATAAAATCTTAAATATTACCAAAACATTTTAATACCTTATTTTCCCATTCCAAGATGGTTGGCTCTAAGAAGGCTGATGGTATCATTTCTTTAATGCTATCCAACAGAAGCTTAACACAGCGGATGTCCAAAAATAAACTTAAATCCTATAAAGACGTATTCGTTACAGTTTGAACAAAATGATATTGCAATATCTATATTATTCTTACTCTGGAGAAATTGTCAGATTGTATAAAATTCTACCTCCCTCAGTTAGTAAACTTCTGATGTGATATTTTGACTTTTAAATCATTAGCCAAGTGGAACTCTCGACAGAATTATAGATTATGTCGAATCACAATTCATATTTTCCAGTCATATCCAGTCTTGCACAGAACAGTATTTTTAAGTTATTATTTTACATATACAACCCTTAACAACTGTATAGTCTTGCTAGGAACACCATGTTATCAAGCTCACCTTTTACAGGACTAACTCTTAACAATTATACAGTCTTGCTGGGAGCACATTGTCATCAAATTCACGTTTTATAGTCTAACTCTTAACAACTATACCGTAATGCTGAGAACACATTGTTATAACATTCATCTTTTACAGGTCAAAGTTTTAACAACTATGCAGTCTTGCTGGAAACACACTGTTATCAAGCTCACCTTTTACAGGACTAACTCTTAACAATTATACAGTCTTGCTGGGAACACATTGTCACCAAATTCGGGTTTTACAACTCTAACCTTTGCTAACTGCAAAATCTTACTAGGAACACCATGATATCACGCTTCTCTTTTACAGACCTAACTTTTGTCTACTATTCAGTCTTACTGAGAACACATTGTTATAACATTCATCTTTTACAGGTCTAACTTTTAAAAATTAAGCATTCTTTTATTAACTTTTATTTAATTTACTTTCAAGTTATTGAAGTCTTCCACACTATTTCCAAATATATTGAGATTTTTTTCTTGAAAACATTAAGCTACTGTTTTTCTTGGCGATAGATACAAAACAAATGAACAAAAATAGTCAATGTATACATCTAAAAAATCTAATTATTCATTTTATCCAATTCAGTATAAAATAGGCTACTTAGTACCTGGATCTATTTAAAAGTCTATAACATTTTCAAACAAACTACTTTTAGATTTTAGCATTACTTTGAAACTTTTTCGACATATTTCTGTGAAAAATAAATGGAACGTATAAATTCAGTTTTTTCATTAAATAGTCATAAAACTCAATACATAACAGCGTAAAGTGTGTTTTAACCAAAATCACTCCCTTAAATGTCTCCACATCCGAACCTGCGCAGACCAGGGTTTCTCACCACGCGCAGATGAAACTTTCGATAAAGTTTGGCGGCAGGATAGTACGAGTTACAACAATGAGCGAATCAAGTAGGCCTATTACATTAGTGATTCGATGTCTTTATCACAAAATCGGGGTGTTTTGTGCGTCCCGAGACCTTTTCACAGGACACTGGAACAAACTGCCAGAAAATGAGACTGTCTCGCCAAAACCAGGACGTTTGGTCATCCCATTTGAATAAAGTGTCTATCACCAAGACAAAAAGTAACTTAATGCTTTCAAAAACAATGTCAATATGTTTGGAAATAGTATGGAACACTTCAATAACTTGAAAGTAAATTAAATAAAAGTTCAATTATTCCAAATTTGTAACAACCATTTTGAAATTAGGGTCAAGGGCTGGATTATCCCATTTTTTCGGTTTGCAAATCTGGTTACCCTATACCCAAGTAATGGAGCAGGGAAGAGTTTTTTTTACTGATTATTATAGAAACTAGAAGCTAGTGGCTATTGTATGTAATTAGAATGACGGCTGAACTAGACAACATATGTCCATTTGTATAGTAAAAGTTGTCTCCTTCCTAGTTCCAATAGTCAAAGAGAGATGGTAAAGTTAAGAGAGCATGGCTGCCAGGGTTTTGTACAAGTTGAACAGACATGTTCTTCTTCGTGTATGTAAATTTATATTATAATTTTGTTTCATCTTCACTTGTTTTTATTGTCCATGCCAATATTATTCTCCTGCAAGCAAATATTTTCAAACCTTTCGTATTTTGAACTTCTGACTTTTGGTTATAGTTTTAATTATGAATACTAGACATAAATACCAAAAGTTTTATTTTCGAGCACAATGTCATAATTTATCAAACAATATCAAATCTTTACCTATTTAATCTTTGTACGTTTTGCTATCTAGAAAACATTGTTGATACCTTTCTAGAAATATAATTCGATCTCCCTAAAAACTTTTAGTAATTGAAAATAAACGACTATATGACTTTGTATCTATGTAGATAAAACTTTGAATAACAAACCTTAAAAAGATAAAACAGATGCTCCAACGTTAGTTCAGCCTTTTCCTTTACCTAAAATGGCAGAAAAAAATGATCAATTTTTGCTTGATTGTTTACAGTTAAGCACAAAACTACTCAATGGGCTATCTGTGCTGTGCCAACCACGGGTAGCTAAACCCGGTTTCTAGCATTGTAAGTCCGTAGACATATCGCTGTGGCACTGGGGTGCAAAAATTAACACAATAGTTAAGTAGAATAAAATATGAAGTCAATGACAACTCTTCTGTTGTTTTTTATTTTACTTATATAAATAATAAATCACAGAAACTGGCATAAATGTTATACAAAATCCTTAACTTGCATATAACAATCTAATGCTGGAAAGGTCCCTTAGTGAATTCAGGGAGTGTACAGGGAGGAATTCCCACTGTGCAAAAATTTCCGAGTCCTTAACTTGCATATAACAATCTAATGCTGGAAAGGTCCCTTAGTGAATTCAGGGAGTGTACAGGGAGGAATTCCCACAGTGCAAAAATTTCCGAGTCCTTAACTTGCATATAACAATCTAATGCTGGAAAGGTCCCTTAGTGAATTCAGGGAGTGTACAGGGAGGAATTCCCACTGTGCAAAAATTTCCGAGTCCTTAACTTGCATATAACAATCTAATGCTGGAAAGGTCCCTCAGTGAATTCAGGGAGTGTACAGGGAGGAATTCCCACTGTGCAAATATTTCCGAGTCCTTAACTTGCATATAACAATCTAATGCTGGAAAGGTCCCTTAGTGAATTCAGGGAGTGTACAGGGAGGAATTCCCACTGTGCAAAAATTTACCTTTGTCTTTTTTTAATAGATGCTCTTTTATTTCTTTTTTTACAGAGGGACGTTAACAACCGAATAAAAGACGTGACACCATGAATCAGGATTTACTATTGTTTCATTGAACACTTGGATCCAATGATTATATAAACGGAATAATGCAACATTCTGGTAACTTCTCGAAGAAAGGCGTGTTTGACCTTGACATCTAGCCAATGTATATCGCGAGAAGGCGGGGCTTGTATTAAAGAATCCATAATTAGAGTTAGATTGCACATGCTAAACACAGACTTATTATTGAACATTCTTCAAATTTATGGAAGTGTCTAGACGCTATTAGACGTGTGGACGTATTTAGAAAAGCGATTAATGCTTTATAAATCTGTGTGGAAACTATTTGTCTAGTAGTGTTTTTACGTTATTTGATTGTTCTGTACGTTATTTACCGTTGCGAATAAACTGTGTGTGATTTGACCTTTTCTGTATGTCGCAGAAATAAAAAAAAACAACCTAGACTACAGGTAGTGGTGCTAATGTTGAGTCTCTGGCTCAAACTGAAGTTAAACAACCTAGTCTTTGAACTAGTGATGTTGATTCGTCAACCTCTGCTGCTGTAACTTTCTCACCCTCCTCATCTACTTAGGTTAAATACCAGAAGAAATTAGAAATATGAATGGCTGTTTGTAAGTAGTGCCGAGAGTTCTTGAAAGATGATTTAAATGCACGACATAGAACATTTAATGTTATTATAACAACTACGTTTACCAACTTTCGAAAAGCAATTGGGAATACCGGGAAGCTCAACAAACATTCTAAGTCCGAGAAACATGCTTATACTTAAGCAATGTATAAGCTTCGTATAGAGGGTCAACAGTCGACTCAGGAAAGTAGTCACAACAGGAAACAATGCCTACATTTGTGAGAAGCGTCTACTTCTTAGGAAAAGAAGAAATCCCACATACTACAAAGTATGAACATTTGATTTCTCATCTTCTTATGCTACAAGACGACTCCCCGAAGCAATGGGTGGAATATCAGAGCGTCCGTTCGACATATGTAAAAAAAAGGCTACAGCTTATGATCTGTTGACCTGCATTGCCGAAGTTCTAGATGATTCTTTCGACTCGGAATTGAAAAACAAATATTAATCTATAATGGCTGACGAATCATCAGATATCAACAATGCGAGCCAGTTGTCAATTTTGATTTGTTATATGACTTACTGCGTGAAGTAAAAGAAATATTCTTGAACAGTGATCTAGCAAGCACTGATTCTGAAACCATTATGAGTTCACTTAACAGAGCTAATTAAAAGGAACCTGGATTACAAGAAAATAATTTCTTGCAATTTCGATGGTGGCGCCAATTTTTCAGGAAAAATAAGTGGTGTGTCTAATCGATTTTCAGAGAAAGCAGAAAGGGAAATTCCTTATGTACATCCCATCCTTTATATTTAACCTTAACCAGCTCTAGAAATAATATCGTGTCTATGAAGATGGTTCTTCATGTCATTAAACACATATATTCACTATTCCACAATTCATCAAAGCGTGAAGGAGTGTTGCACGAGGTTCAGAGGCCATTGTAAAAACCCGAACTAAAAATTCCAGAATCAGTCGAAGTGCGTTGGTTCAGTACTTACGAATCTATTTATGTCGACTTAACTTGTTACTGCTCAAGTATGATGGTCTGTGAGCACCTACACAAAGATGTTGCAAATTTAGCATCTGTAGCAGGAGGTATCTTGCTGGAAATTAAGAAATCTCATTTACTTTTACCCTAGCACTTTTGGGTGAAGCTTTATGTGCAGGACCTAATCTTAGCAAAGTTTTGCAAAAAGAAAACCTGAACCTTTTGTCAGTTCCTCAGCTTGTGGCACTGACGATAGCACATTTGATAGATACAGGGGCTTAGTGTGCCCATTTAAGTAAAGAAAAACTTCTAGTGTGCGGCCGATTCT